>NW_027141233.1:282500-285836 GCF_036365525.1 Heterodontus francisci
TGACAATTAAATCGTTTGCCTCCAGACATATCTGTCCCTCTGGTGTAATAATATCTTCTTCCTCTCGCTCTCTGCTCGGTGCTTAAATCGAAATCAAAGATTGCAGTCGCCTCTTTCTTCTTTTTGAAAAGACAGTTTGAGAAAAGCAGCAAGTGACACTTCAGAAAAGGCTCGAACGCGATTTCCTCCAGTGGAACAGTCTGTCCTTGCGTCTCCGGCCAGGAATTCAAGCAGGGTTTTAAAAAAGCACGACTTTAAGAGGAGCAATTTCTCCCAGGCAGGTTTTCAAAATGAATCCGGGTCCTTACACACACCATACCTGATCAAATATAACAAATACATACGTATAATTAGACAGAGAGAGAGACAGAGAGAGAGAAGCTGCACAAAAACTTCTTCTCAAACAAAGTACATTAAAATTCAACTGTAGGTTTCATCCCAAAACTTCCAAGATATGTCATTTTCCGGGAGAGCGATAGACTGAAATTGCTTTGTATACAAATGTTTCATTTTGATATCCCTATTGGACACATGTGTATCACCACAAAACTGATACAAACAGTGAAACTGACTCGAAATAGACAGAATGTGACAAAGGAAAATTGACACACTTCTGCCCTCGCTCGTTGGTTTTCAATGCCCGGGCTTCTGCAACAACACATAAATCCTCGCACGCTCTTTGATTCCACGCTTTCTCGTTTCGTTGGAAACCACGCTCAGACATACCCCAGCTTCGGGTCGTTTCCCGAAAAATGAGTTTCCTTTCGAAACGAGAAACGTTGGATTTAAAAGAAAAAAAAAACACACAAAACGAACTACAAACAGCTTCCCCGAGGCTGGGTCTGCAGAAACGTGCCGCAGCAGCTGTGTGTTCACCACCACCTGCTTACAAAGCCCCTTTCACCTTTTTCTTCTCCTCTTCCCTTCTCAATGATTCATCAGAGGGTGGAATAAAACACTTTTTCTGCTTGCTCTAAGTCTCTCTCTCTCTCTCTCACACACACACACACACACACACAAAGAAATTTAAAATCATTTAAAATAAATTCCTGGCCAGCCCCCCTCCCCCACACAGGACAGCGTCAGAGGGACACCACCCACTACTGCATCACAGCTGGGATTCCCTCATCAAAGTTAAAGGACTCTTAAAACGGTAATGTCCCTCTCTGTGTGCGTGTGTTTATCTGGCTGCAATTCTGTGGGATTAGGTGTGAGTGTGTGTGTGTATAATCTCTGTTTCTTCTCCCTGTGTGCCACTCACTTTCTCCATCTCTCTTCTTGTTTCTGTATCACTCCCCGTCTACCTGTGGGTGTTTGTCTCTCTCTCTCTACCTATCTGTCTGTACCTCTCTAGCTGCCTGTCTCTATTTCTCTCCCTGTGCATCTTTCTCTGTCTCTCTTTACCCATCTGTCCTGTGTGTCTCTCTCTCCCCCTCTCCCCGTGTGTGTGTCTCTCTCTCTCTCCTCCCGTGTGTGTGTCTCTCTCTCTCTCCCCGTGTGTGTGTCTCTGTCTCCCCGTGTGTGTGTCTCTCTTTCCCCGTGTGTGTGTCTCTCTTTCTCCCCATGTGTGTGTCTCTCCCTCTCCCCGTGTGTGTGTGTGTCTCTCTCTCCCCGTGTGTGTGTGTCTCTCTCTCTCTCCCCGTGTGTGTGTGTCTCTCTCTCTCTCCCCGTGTGTGTGTGTGTGTCTCTCTCTCTCTCTCCCGTGTGTGTGTGTCTCTCTCTCTCCCCGTGTGTGTGTCTCTCTCACCGTGTGTGTGTCCTCTCTCCCCGTGTGTGTGTGGCTCTCTCTCTCTCTCTCTCCCGTGTGTGTGTGTCTCTCTCTCACCGCGTGTGTCTCTCTCTCCCCGTGTGTGTGTGTCTCTCTCTCCCCGTGTGTGTGTGGCTCTCTCTCCCCGTGTGTGTGTGGCTCTCTCTCCCCGTGTGTGTGTGTGGCTCTCTCTCCCCCGTGTGTGTGTGTGGCTCTCTCTCCCCGTGTGTGTGTGTGGCTCTCTCTCTCTCTCCCCGTGTGTGTGTGTGGCTCTCTCTCTCTCTCCCCGTGTGTGTGTCTCTCCTCTCTCCCCGTGTGTGTGTGTGTGTGTGTGTGTCTCTCTCTCTCCATGTGTGTCTCTCTCTCTCCCCGTGTGTGTGTGTGGCTCTCTCTCTCTCTCCCCGTGTGTGTGTCTCTCTCTCTCCCCCGTGTGTGTGTGTGTGTGTGTGTGTCTCTCTCTCTCCATGTGTGTCTCTCTCTCTCCCCCGTGTGTGTGGCTCTCTCTCTCTCTGCCCCTTCCACCCTGTCAATCTCTCTCTCTCTTGTTGACTGCGTTAAAAGCTTTTGAGTCACTATTTTATATTTACTAATTATGTTAAATTGGAATCAGGCCCTCTGCTGTAAATGTCCTTTTAAGAATATTTCCCCCCCCACCTCTGACACTGATCGATGCACTCTCCCCACAGTCACGAGGCAGGGCGAAGGGAGAAGTGGCATGGGGCAGACTGGGTCACTGTGTGGCATAGCGGGTACAAAAAGGGGTGTATCATTTGCCCAACCCGAGGCTGATAAACAGTTCAGTGAGCGATCAGGCAGCAGGATTCAACATGCAGGCCACGCACAATGAAAAAATTACAACTGTACCCAACAAGATCAAGTTATGGCAGGCTCTTAAAGGGGCCAGTGCCCAGTGCCAAAAAAGAAAGGGCACCCGCATGGTGATGAATTGAGAAAATCTATGCGACTTCAATATTTCTTGGCTGCACTTGCATGAATTTCCTCCTGTCCAGCGACACGGAGTCCCTTCCACTGTTCGAGTGAGACAGTAGGGTATTCAACTAGGGCTTGAAACTGCCTCCTAGACCTATTTACAACTTCCGAAGTGTCACCAAAGCAGCTCAAGGGGACACAGTGACATGAAGCCCTTAAATGTATCGACACGATTCACCTCAACCACTCCCTGTGGGAGCGAGTCCCACATTCTCACCACTCTCTGGGGTAAGAGGTTTCTCCTTGAACTCCCCGTTGGGTTTATTGGTGACTGTCTTGTATTGTTAGCACCCCGCCCCCCCCCCCCCCCCCCCCCCCAGTTCTGATTTCCCCCCAAAATTCACTGCATGTACCCCCATCGCCGGACCAACCGAACTGGACCCCAGCAAAAGTGGGAACCTTCAGAGGGGGAGCCAGGGGGGGGGGGGGAACGGATAAAAGGGCGGACTGCATCCAGATCTGTCCCTGGGAAGTTAAACCTTTCCCCCATTCCCTCCGGAATCTTTTCCTTTCAATCCGCTCCAGAACATCGGAGAATATTCTGGAAATAGCCCACCTCCAGGCTCAGATCGGAACAATAGCTCGCGTCCATGGCAACA
>NW_027141234.1:0-60397 GCF_036365525.1 Heterodontus francisci
TAGAGAGAGGAGGGCAGTCGAGACAGAGAGAGGGGGGCAGTCGAGACAGAGAGAGAGAGGGGGGCAGTCGAGACAGAGAGAGAGAGGGGGGCAGTCGAGACAGAGAGAGAGCGGGGGGGCAGTCGAGACAGAGGGAGAGAGGGGGGCAGTCGAGGGAGAGAGGGGGGCAGTCGAGACAGAGAGAGGGGGGCAGTCGAGAGACAGAGAGAGAGAGAGGGGGGCAGTGGAGAGAGAGAGAGAGAGAGAGAGGGGGCAGTGGAGAGACAGAGAGAGAGGGGGGCAGTGGAGAGACAGAGAGAGAGAGAGAGGGGGGGGCAGTGGAGAGATAGAGAGAGAGGGGGGCAATGGAGAGGCAGTGATGAGAGAGCGGGGGGAAGAGGGGGGAAGTGGGGGGGAAGGGGGTAAGTGGGGGGGGGAAGGGGGTAAGTGGGGGGGGAAGGGGGTAAGTGGGGGGGGAAGGGGGTAAGTGGGGGGGGAAGGGGGTAAGTGGGGGGGGGAAGGGGGTAAGTGGGGGGGGGAAGGGGGTAAGTGGGGGGGGAAGGGGGTAAGTGGGGGGGGAAGGGGGTAAGTGGGGGGGGAAGGGGGTAAGTGGGGGGGGGGAAGGGGGTAAGTGGGGGGGGGAAGGGGGTAAGTGGGGGGGGAAGGGGGTAAGTGGGGGGGGAAGGGGGTAAGTGGGGGGGGAAGGGGGTAAGTGGGGGGGAAGGGGGTAAGTGGGGGGGGGGAAGGGGGTAAGTGGGGGGGGGGGAAGGGGGTAAGTGGGGGGGGGGAAGGGGGTAAGTGGGGGGGGGAAGGGGGTAAGTGGGGGGGGGGGAAGGGGGTAAGTGGGGGGGGGGGGGAAGGGGGTAAGTGGGGGGGGGGAAGGGGGTAAGTGGGGGGGGGGGAAGGGGGTAAGTGGGGGGGGAAGGGGGTAAGTGGGGGGGGGAAGGGGGTAAGTGGGGGGGGGAAGGGGGTAAGTGGGGGGGAAGGGGGTAAGTGGGGGGGAAGGGGGTAAGTGGGGGGGGGGAAGGGGGTAAGTGGGGGGGGAAGGGGGTAAGTGGGGGGGGGGAAGGGGGTAAGTGGGGGGGGGAAGGGGGTAAGTGGGGGGGGAAGGGGGTAAGTGGGGGGGGAAGGGGGTAAGTGGGGGGGAAGGGGGTAAGTGGGGGGGGGAAGGGGGTAAGTGGGGGGGGGAAGGGGGTAAGTGGGGGGGGGAAGGGGGTAAGTGGGGGGGGGGAAGGGGGTAAGTGGGGGGGGAGAAGGGGGTAAGTGGGGGCGGGAGAAGGGGGTAAGTGGGGGCGGGAGAAGGGGGTAAGTGGGGGCGGGAGAAGGGGGTAAGTGGGGGGGGGGAAGGGGGTAAGTGGGGGGGGAAGGGGGTAAGTGGGGGGGGGAAGGGGGTAAGTGGGGGGGAAGGGGGTAAGTGGGGGGGGAAGGGGATAAGTGGGGGGGAAGGGGGTAAGTGGGGGGGGAAGGGGGTAAGTGGGGGGGGAAGGGGGTAAGTGGGGGGGGAAGGGGGTAAGTGGGGGGGGAAGGGGGTAAGTGGGGGGGGAAGGGGGTAAGTGGGGGGGGAAGGGGGTAAGTGGGGGGGAAGGGGGTAAGTGGGGGGGAAGGGGGTAAGTGGGGGGGGAAGGGGGTAAGTGGGGGGGGAAGGGGGTAAGTGGGGGGGGGAAGGGGGTAAGTGGGGGGGGGGAAGGGGGTAAGTGGGGGGGGGAAGGGGGTAAGTGGGGGGGGGAAGGGGGTAAGTGGGGGGGGGGAAGGGGGTAAGTGGGGGGGGGGAAGGGGGTAAGTGGGGGGGAAGGGGGTAAGTGGGGGGGGAAGGGGGTAAGTGGGGGGGGGGAAGGGGGTAAGTGGGGGGGGGAAGGGGGTAAGTGGGGGGGGGAAGGGGGTAAGTGGGGGGGGGAAGGGGGTAAGTGGGGGGGGGGAAGGGGGTAAGTGGGGGGGAAGGGGGTAAGTGGGGGGGGGAAGGGGGTAAGTGGGGGGGAAGGGGGTAAGTGGGGGGGGAAGGGGGTAAGTGGGGGGGGAAGGGGGTAAGTGGGGGGGGAAGGGGGTAAGTGGGGGGGGAAGGGGGTAAGTGGGGGGGGAAGGGGTAAGTGGGGGGGGAAGGGGGTAAGTGGGGGGGGGAAGGGGGTAAGTGGGGGGGGGAAGGGGGTAAGTGGGGGGGGGAAGGGGGTAAGTGGGGGGGGGAAGGGGGTAAGTGGGGGGGGAAGGGGGTAAGTGGGGGGGAAGGGGGTAAGTGGGGGGGGAAGGGGTAAGTGGGGGGGGAAGGGGGTAAGTGGGGGGGGAAGGGGGTAAGTGGGGGGGGAAGGGGGTAAGTGGGGGGGGAAGGGGGTAAGTGGGGGGGGAAGGGGGTAAGTGGGGGGGGGGAAGGGGGTAAGTGGGGGGGGGGAAGGGGGTAAGTGGGGGGGGGGAAGGGGGTAAGTGGGGGGGGGAAGGGGGTAAGTGGGGGGGGGAAGGGGGTAAGTGGGGGGGGGAAGGGGGTAAGTGGGGGGGGGAAGGGGGTAAGTGGGGGGGGAAGGGGGTAAGTGGGGGGGGAAGGGGGTAAGTGGGGGGGGGAAGGGGGTAAGTGGGGGGGAAGGGGGTAAGTGGGGGGGGAAGGGGGTAAGTGGGGGGGGAAGGGGGTAAGTGGGGGGGGAAGGGGGTAAGTGGGGGGGGAAGGGGGTAAGTGGGGGGGGGAAGGGGGTAAGTGGGGGGGGGAAGGGGGTAAGTGGGGGGGGAAGGGGGTAAGTGGGGGGGAAGGGGGTAAGTGGGGGGGGAAGGGGGTAAGTGGGGGGGGAAGGGGGTAAGTGGGGGGGGAAGGGGGTAAGTGGGGGGGGAAGGGGGTAAGTGGGGGGGAAGGGGGTAAGTGGGGGGGGAAGGGGGTAAGTGGGGGGGGGGGGGGGGTAAGTGGGGGGGGGGAAGGGGGTAAGTGGGGGGGGAAGGGGGTAAGTGGGGGGGGAAGGGGGTAAGTGGGGGGGGGAAGGGGGTAAGTGGGGGGGGAAGGGGGTAAGTGGGGGGAAGGGGGTAAGTGGGGGGGAAGGGGGTAAGTGGGGGGGAAGGGGGTATGTTGGGGGGGAAGGGGGGAAGTGGGGGGGGAAGGGGGGAAGTGGGGGGGGGACGTGGGGGGGGGGGAAGGGTGGTCGAGAGAGCGTGAGGGGGTAGAAGAGGGAAAGGTGGAGAAGTAGAGAGGGCGACATCATGATGCTGTCGAATTGATTTAGAAAGTAATCTGGGCGATGTATCGGAAGGGAGGGCAAGTTACAAGTTACAAGAGTGAAAGTTACTATTGAATCTGCTTCCACCGCCCTTTCAGGCAGCGCGTTCCAGCTCACAACAACTCACCGTGTAAAAAATATTTCTTCTCATTGCCCCCTCTGGTTCTTCTGCCAATTATTTATGATCCGTGCTCTTTGGGACCGACTTTCAGACAGTTTCTCCCCAACTATACTTCATCAAAACTCTGTGTGATATCAGCTCTGTAGTCTGGCAGAGCCTCCAAGTTAATACATTCTTTGCCCCCAGAAGAGGTTTTGTTTGTGAGATAAAGGTGGGATTTCGGAGGGACGAGTACCTGGAGCTGTGGATTATCCATGGCCCGGACAAAGACTGAGGATTCGACTGTCGCCGAGCGGATTGTGTCAGTGCGTCCAAGGTGAAACATCCGCAGGGAGGCACTTTCATAGGTTGCACACGGCTCCCCGTAAATCCTGACGGGAGACACAAGCACAGCAAGATGGTGAAGGGAGGTGGATTCCTGCTCATCTCCTGTGTAGAGAGAGGGGGGGAGGAACGGGGGGAGAGAAGTAGAGAGGGGGGGAGGAACGGGGGGAGAGAAGTAGAGAGGGGGGGAGGAACGGGGGGAGAGAAGTAGAGAGGGGGGGAGGAACGGGGGGAGAGAAGTAGAGAGGGGGAGGAACGGGGGGAGAGAAGTAGAGAGGGGGGGAGGAACGGGGGGAGAGAAGTAGAGAGGGGGGGAGGAACGGGGGGAGAGAAGTAGAGAGGGGGGGAGGAACGGGGGGAGAGAAGTAGAGAGGGGGAGGAACGGGGGGAGAGAAGTAGAGAGGGGGAGGAACGGGGGGAGAGAAGTAGAGAGGGGGAGGAACGGGGGGAGAGAAGTAGAGAGGGGG
Organism: Heterodontus francisci; assembly: GCF_036365525.1. Lineage (NCBI taxonomy): Eukaryota > Metazoa > Chordata > Chondrichthyes > Heterodontiformes > Heterodontidae > Heterodontus > Heterodontus francisci. Next base: position 4,077 of record NW_027141234.1, read on the forward strand.
AGGAACGGGGGGAGAGAAGTAGAGAGGGGGAGGAACGGGGGGAGAGAAGTAGAGAGGGGGAGGAACGGGGGGAGAGAAGTAGAGAGGGGGAGGAACGGGGGGAGAGAAGTAGAGAGGGGGAGGAACGGGGGGAGAGAAGTAGAGAGGGGGGGAGGAACGGGGGGAGAGAAGTAGAGAGGGGGAGGAACGGGGGGAGAGAAGTAGAGAGGGGGAGGAACGGGGGGAGAGAAGTAGAGAGGGGGGGAGGAACGGGGGGAGAGAAGTAGAGAGGGGGGGAGGAACGGGGGGAGAGAAGTAGAGAGGGGGAGGAACGGGGGGATAGAAGTAGAGAGGGGGAGGAACGGGGGGAGAGAAGTAGAGAGGGGGAGGAACGGGGGAGAGAAGTAGAGAGGGGGAGGAACGGGGGGAGAGAAGTAGAGAGGGGGAGGAACGGGGGGAGAGAAGTAGAGAGGGGGGGAGGAACGGGGGGAGAGAAGTAGAGAGGGGGAGGAACGGGGGGAGAGAAGTAGAGAGGGGGAGGAACGGGGGGAGAGAAGTAGAGGGGGGGAGGAACGGGGGGAGAGAAGTAGAGGGGGGGAGGAACGGGGGGAGAGAAGTAGAGAGGGGGGAGGAACGGGGGGAGAGAAGTAGAGAGGGGGAGGAACGGGGGGAGAGAAGTAGAGAGGGGGAGGAACGGGGGGAGAGAAGTAGAGAGGGGGAGGAACGGGGGGAGAGAAGTAGAGAGGGGGAGGAACGGGGGGAGAGAAGTAGAGAGGGGGAGGAACGGGGGGAGAGAAGTAGAGAGGGGGAGGAACGGGGGGAGAGAAGTAGAGAGGGGGAGGAACGGGGGGAGAGAAGTAGAGAGGGGGAGGAACGGGGGGAGAGAAGTAGAGAGGGGGGGGACGGGGGGAGAGAAGTAGAGAGGGGGGGGACGGGGAGAGAAGTAGAGAGGGGGGGGACGGGGAGAGAAGTAGAGAGGGGGGGGAACGGGGGGAGAAGTAGAGAGGGGGGGGACGGGGGGAGAAGAAGAGAGGGGGGACGGGGGGGGGGGAGAAGTAGAGAGGGGGGACGGGGGGGGGGAGAAGTAGAGAGGGGGGACGGGGGGGGGGGGGAGAAGTAGAGAGGGGGCACGGGGGGGGGAGAGAAGTAGAGAGGGGGGACCGGGGGGGGGGGGAGAAGTAGAGAGGGGGGACGGGGGGGGGGGGGAGAAGTAGAGAGGGGGGACGGGGGGGAAGAAGTAGAGAGGGGGGACGGGGGGGGGGGGGGGGAAAGAAGTAGAGAGGGGGGACGGGGGGGGGGGGGGGAAGAAGTAGAGAGGGGGGGGACGGGGGGGAGAGAAGTAGAGGGGGGGGGACGGAGGGGGACGGGGGGGGGGAGAGAAGTAGAGAGGAGGGGGACGGGGGGGAGAGAAGTAGAGAGGGGGGGGACGGGGGGGGGAGAGAAGCAGAGAGGGGGGGGACGGGGGGGGGGGGGAGAGAAGCAGAGAGGGGGGGGAGGGGGAGAGAAGTAGAGAGGGGGGGGAGAGAAGTAGAGGGGGGGGGGGAGAGAAGTAGAGAGGGGGGGGAGGGGGAGAGAAGTAGAGAGGGGGGGGAGAGAAGTAGAGGGGGGGGGGAGAGAAGTAGAGAGGGGGGGGGAGAGAAGTAGAGAGGGGGGGGGAGAGAAGTAGAGAGGGGGGGGGAGAGAAGTAGAGAGGGGGGGGGAGAGAAGTAGAGAGGGGGGGGGGAGAGAAGTAGAGAGGGGGGGGAGAGAAGTAGAGAGGGGGGGGAGAGAAGTAGAGAGGGGGGGGGAGAGAAGTAGAGAGGGGGGGGAGAGAGAAGTAGAGAGGGGGGGGGAGAGAAGTAGAGAGGGGGGGGAGAGAGAAGTAGAGAGGGGGGGGAGAGAAGTAGAGAGGGGGGGGAGAGAAGTAGAGAGGGGGGGGGGAGAGAAGTAGAGAGGGGGGGGGGAGAGAAGTAGAGAGGGGGGGGGGAGAGAAGTAGAGAGGGGGGGGAGAGAAGTAGAGAGGGGGGGGAGAGAAGTAGAGAGGGGGGGGGGAAGAGAAGGAGAGGGGGGGGGGGGAGAGAAGTAGAGAGGGGGGGGGGGGGAGAGAAGTAGAGAGGGGGGGGGGGGGAGAGAAGTAGAGAGGGGGGGGGAGAGAAGTAGAGAGGGGGGGGAGAGAAGTAGAGAGGGGGGGGGAGAAGTAGAGAGGGGGGGGGGAGAGAAGTAGAGAGGGGGGGGGGAGAGAAGTAGAGGGGGGGGGGGAGAGAAGTAGAGAGGGGGGGGGAGAGAAGTAGAGAGGGGGGGGGAGAGAAGTAGAGAGGGGGGGGAGAGAAGTAGAGAGGGGGGGAGAGAAGTAGAGAGGGGGGGGAGAGAAGTAGAGAGGGGGGGGAGAGAAGTAGAGAGGGGGGGGAGAGAAGTAGAGAGGGGGGGGGAGAGAAGTAGAGAGGGGGGGGGAGAGAAGTAGAGAGGGGGGGGGAGAGAAGTAGAGAGGGGGGGGGAGAGAAGTAGAGAGGGGGGGGGGAGAGAAGTAGAGAGGGGGGGGGAGAGAAGTAGAGAGGGGGGGGGGAGAGAAGTAGAGAGGGGGGGGGAGAGAAGTAGAGAGGGGGGGGGAGAGAAGTAGAGAGGAGGGGGGGAGAGAAGTAGAGAGGGGGGGGGAGAGAAGTAGAGAGGGGGGGAGAGAAGTAGAGAGGGGGGGGAGAGAAGTAGAGAGGGGGGGAGAGAAGTAGAGAGGGGGGGGAGAGAAGTAGAGAGGGGGGGGAGAGAAGTAGAGAGGGGGGGGAGAGAAGTAGAGAGGGGGGGGAGAGAAGTAGAGAGGGGGGGGAGAGAAGTAGAGAGGGGGGGGAGAGAAGTAGAGAGGGGGGGGAGAGAAGTAGAGAGGGGGGGGAGAGAAGTAGAGAGGGGGGAGAGAAGTAGAGAGGGGGGGGAGAGAAGTAGAGAGGGGGGGGAGAGAAGTAGAGAGGGGGGGAGAGAAGTAGAGAGGGGGGGAGAGAAGTAGAGAGGGGGGGGGGAGAGAAGTAGAGAGGGGGGGGGGAGAGAAGTAGAGAGGGGGGGAGAGAAGTAGAGAGGGGGGGAGAGAAGTAGAGAGGGGGGGGAGAGAAGTAGAGAGGGGGGGGGAGAGAAGTAGAGAGGGGGGGGGAGAGAAGTAGAGAGGGGGGGGGAGAGAAGTAGAGAGGGGGGGGGAGAGAAGTAGAGAGGGGGGGGGGAGAGAAGTAGAGAGGGGGGGGGAGAGAAGTAGAGAGGGGGGGGAGAGAAGTAGAGAGGGGGGGGGAGAGAAGTAGAGAGGGGGGGGGAGAGAAGTAGAGAGGGGGGGGGAGAGAAGTAGAGAGGGGGGGGAGAGAGTAGAGAGGGGGGGGGAGAGAAGTAGAGAGGGGGGGGGAGAGAAGTAGAGAGGGGGGGGAGAGAAGTAGAGAGGGGGGGGAGAGAAGTAGAGAGGGGGGGGGGAGAGAAGTAGAGAGGGGGGGGGAGAGAAGTAGAGAGGGGGGGGGGAGAGAAGTAGAGAGGGGGGGGGGGAGAGAAGTAGAGAGGGGGGGGGAGAGAAGTAGAGAGGGGGGGGGAGAGAAGTAGAGAGGGGGGGGAGAGAAGTAGAGAGGGGGGGGAGAGAAGTAGAGAGGGGGGGGAGAGAAGTAGAGAGGGGGGGGGAGAGAAGTAGAGAGGGGGGGGGAGAGAAGTAGAGAGGGGGGGGGGAGAGAAGTAGAGAGGGGGGGGGGAGAGAAGAAGAGAGGGGGGGGGAGAGAAGTAGAGAGGGGGGGGGGAGAGAAGTAGAGAGGGGGGGGGGGGAGAGAAGTAGAGAGGGGGGGGGAGAGTAGAGAGGGGGGGGAGAAGTAGAGAGGGGGGGGGAGAGAAGTAGAGAGGGGGGGGAGAGAAGTAGAGAGGGGGGGAGAGAAGTAGAGAGGGGGGGGAGAGAAGTAGAGAGGGGGGGGAGAGAAGTAGAGAGGGGGGGAGAGAAGTAGAGAGGGGGGGGGAGAGAAGTAGAGAGGGGGGGGGAGAGAAGTAGAGAGGGGGGGGGGAGAGAAGTAGAGAGGGGGGGGGGAGAGAAGTAGAGAGGGGGGGGGGAGAGAAGTAGAGAGGGGGGGGGAGAAGTAGAGAGGGGGGGGGAGAAGTAGAGAGGGGGGGGGGAGAAGTAGTGAGGGGGGGGGGGAGAAGTAGAGGGGGGGGGGAGAGAAGTAGAGGGGGGGGGAGAGAAGTAGAGGGGGGGGGAGAGAAGTAGAGGGGGGGGGAGAGAAGTAGAGGGGGGGGACGGGGGAGAGAAGTAGAGGGGGGGGGACGGGGGAGAGAAGTAGAGGGGGGGTGACGGGGAGAGAAGTAGAGGGGGGGGGACGGGGGAAAGAAGTAGAGGGGGGGGGACGGGGGAGAGAAGTAGAGGGGGGGGACGGGGCGAGAGAAGTAGAAAGAGGGGGACGGGGGGAGAGAAGTAGAGAGAGGGGGACGGGGGGAGAGAAGTAGAGAGAGGGGGACGGGGGGAGAGAAGTAGAGAGAGGGGGACGAGGGGAGAGAAGTAGAGAGAGGGGGACGGGGGGAGAGAAGTGGGGGGGGACGTGGGGAGAGAAGTCGAGAGAGGGGGGGACGGGGGAGAAGTAGAGAGGGGAGGGACGGGGGAGAAGTAAAGAGAGGGGGGGACGGGGGGAGAGAAGTAGAGAGGGGAGGGGACGGGGGGAGAAGTAGAGAGGGGAGGGGACGGGGGGAGAAGTAGAGAGGGGAGGGACGGGAGGAGAAGTAGAGAGGGGAGGGGACAGGGGGAGAAGTAGAGAGGGGAGGGGACGGGGGAGAAGTAGAGAGGGGAGGGGACGGGGGGAGAAGTAGAGGGGGGGACGGGGGGAGAGGGGGGGACGGGGGGAGAAGTAGAGGGGGGGGACGGGGGAGAAGTAGAGGGGGGGGGACGGGGTGAGAAGTAGAGGGGGGGGGACGGGGTGAGAAGTAGAGGGGGGGGACGGGGGGAGAAGTAGAAAGGGGGGGGACGGGGGGGAGAAGTAGAGAGAGGGGAGGGACGGGGGGAGAAGTAGAGAGAGCGGGGGGACGGGGGGAGAAGTAGAGAGAGCGGGGGACGGGGGAGAGAAGTAGAGAGAGGGTGGACGGGGGGAGAGAAGTAGAGAGAGGGGGGGACGGGGGGAGTGAAGTAGAGAGGGGGGGGGACGGGGGGAGTGAAGTAGAGAGGGGGGGGACGGGGGGAGTGAAGTAGAGAGGGGGGGCACGGGGGGGGAAGAGAAGTAGAGAGAGGGGAGGGAACGGGGGGAGAAGTAGAGAGAGGGGGGGGGACGGGGGAGAAGTAGAGAGGGGGGGGAACGGGGGAGAAGTAGAGAGAGGGGGAGGGACGGGGGGGGGGGAGAAGTAGAGAGAGGGGGAGGGACGGGGGGGGGGAGAAGTAGAGAGAGGGGGCGGACGGGAGGGGGAGAAGTAGAGAGAGGGGGAGGGACGGGGGTGGGGAGAAGTAGAGAGAGGGGGCGGACGGGAGGAGTCGAGGGGGGGGAATACAGGGAGGGGGATGGGGGTGGGCGGGGGAAGGGGAAGGCAATGACTAGCTGTGGAGCGGGGAGAAAATACAGGTCCAAATGGTTTCAACTTCCCTCTAGTTAAGAGTTCCCAACTTTGGTTGGATTTATTCCTGGAGGTTTCAACACATGGCCTCTTGCCTTCAACTGCCCTCACCCGGTCAAACAGCCTTGCTCTCACCTCAAAGTTTTTAAAATATAATTAACAAAGGAAAATGTTCAAAGAAAATTTTTTTTTTAGTGCCCTTATAGATTTTGCTCTTGTGTTACTTACAGGAGATTAATCATCAATTCCTAGTAACTCGAGAGCAACCCTGGAGGGTTGACAACTACCCTCAGGTACCTCACCCCAATGTCCATGTGATTGTTAGCAGCTTATTCCACCATGGAGTTCAGGGAGATCAGCGCTTGCAACCATGGCAACCATTGGGCAGCCCTTCCCGCAATTTAGATTAGATTAGATTAGATTAGATTAGAGACACAGCACTGAAACAGGCCCTTCGGCCCACCGAGTCTGTGCCGAACATCAACCACCCATTTATACTAATCCTACACTAATCCCATATTCCTACCAAACATCCCCACCTCTCCCTATATTTCCCTACCACCTACCTATACTAGTGACAATTTATAATGGCCAATTTACCTATCAACCTGCAAGTCTTTTGGCTTGTGGGAAGAAACCAGAGCACCCGGAGAAAACCCACGCAGACACAGGGAGAACTTGCAAACTCCACACAGGCAGTACCCGGAATCGAACCCGGGTCGCTGGAGCTGTGAGGCTGCGGTGCTAACCACTGCGCCACTGTGCCGCGCTTCCGTGTGTTAAACTGCTAATCTGGACCTTGCTGTCAGCAGTGGGTTCAATCTTGGTTAGTCAGTCAAAAAGTTACACAAAGGCCCTTAAATAACACTGCCAATCCTATTGACATCAGTAACTCACCTCCTGACTCCCCAAAGTCTGTCCACCATCTACAAGGCACAAGCCAGGAGTGTGATGGAATATTCTCCACTTGCCTGGATGGGTGCAGCTCCAACAACACTCAAGAAGCTCGACACCATCCAGGACAAAGCAGCCTGCTTGATTGGCACCCCATCTACAAACATTCACTCCCTCCACCACTGACGCAGTGGCAGCAGTGTGTACCATCTACAAGATGCACTGCAGCAACGCACCAAGGCTCCTTAGACAGCATCTTCCAAACCCGCGACCTCTACCAACTAGAAGGACAAGTGCAGCAAATGCATGGGAACACCATCACCTGCAAGTTCCCCTCCAAGTCACACCGGACGTGGAACTATATCGCCGTTCCTTCACTGTCGCTGGGTCAAAATCCTGGAACTCCCTCCCTTGCAGCACTGTGGGTGTACCTACCCCAAATGGACTGCAGCGGTTCAAGAAGGCAGCTCACCACCACCTTCTTAAAGGCAATCGGGATGGGCAATAAATGCTGTCCTTGTCAGTGATGCCCACATCCCATGAACAAATTAAAAAGAAAAAATAGCTGTACATCCAAGTATCTGAATTTTTGAGATGTGAGAAGGTGCTGTATAAACACAAGTCTCACTTCCATTTTCAAATAACATTTTGGGACCCAGTCTATGAATAATTTGAGACATGGTGAGTGTAGTGTGTTTGGGATGAACAGGTGACTTGGACCTCGGGTTGCCAAAGCTCTTCTCCACTGGTGGTTTACCTCACCTCATGTCTGGCTCTGTTGGAGACTCACTGATATTGACTGATCACAGCGATCAATCTCTAACTCCATTATCATTAGATCATGGACTACCAGGATGGTAAAAGGGGAACTCAATGGATTTTGATCATTTTTCAATCTAGCAATTCCTACATTTCTATCCATGCATTCACTGACCCAACATCCTCAGTTTATTGCACTCAGGAAATAGAATGGTGAGAAAACCAGGAATAGATGCAGTAATTGTGTTCAGTTCTGGGCACTGCACCTCAGGAAGGATATATTGGCCTTGGAGGGGGCGCAGCGCAGATTGACCAGAATTGATAACAGGGTTTAAAGGGTTAAATTATGAGGACAGGTTGCAGAGATTAGGCTTGTATTCAGCTGAGAGTGGAAGATTAAGGGCTGATCTAATTGAACTATTAACAACTAAAAGATTTGATAGGATAGATCGAGAGAAACTATTTCCTCTGGTGGGGGGAGTCCAGATCAAGGAGGCAGAACCTTAAAATTAGAGCCAGGCCGTTCAGGGGTGATGTCAGGAAGCACTTCTTCACACAGAGGGGAGTGGAAATCTGGAACTCTCTCCCCCAAAAAGCTGTTGAGGCTGGGGGTCAATTGAAAATGTCCAAACTGAGATTGATAGATTTCTGTTGGGTAAGGGGATTAAGGGATATAGAACCAAGGCGGGTAAATGGAGATGAGAACAATTCAGCCATCATCTAAACAAATGGTGGAACTGGCTTGATGGGTGAATGGCCTCCTCCTGTTCCTGTGAACAGACAGTCAGTCAAGTGTTCAATGAGGCGGAGGAGAGGGTACAGTACTGGTGCTTGAAGATGCAGAACGAATGTTTGCACCACCTCCCATCTGTGAGGGAGTTCCATTGGAGTGAAGCTGCAATGGGAGTGGGAGTTGGTGGGCGGAAGGGTCAAATCAGAGCTTGGATTGGCCGACTCTGAAACCCAGCAACTGTTTGTTTGGTCTTGTTGGGGTTACTCACTGAGCTGGGGCAGGGGCTTTGTCAAGGCCTTGGCGAGAGCGCGGAGGAGATTTACTAGAATGATCCCCGGGATGAAGGACTTCAGTTACATGGAGAGACTGGAAAAGCTGGGATTGTTCTCCTTGGAGCAGAGAAGGTTAAGGGGAGATTTAATAGAGGTGTTCAACATTATAAAAGGGTTTTTCCTTATTTACTCTGTTTCCATTGGCAAAGGATTTAAGGTAATTGTCAAAAACCAGAGGGGGATAGGAGGAGAATTAATTTTTCTTTTTTACACAGTGAGTTGTTGTGATCTGGAACGCGCTGCCTGAAAGGGCAGTGGAAGCAGATTCAATAGTAACTTTCAAAAGGGAATTGGATAAATACTCGAAGGGGAAATATTTGCAGGGCTATGGGGAAAGAGCAGGGATAACTCTTTTTCAGAAAGCTGGCACAGGCACAATGGACTGAATGACCCCTTCTATGCTGTGTCAATCTATGTACTGGACAGGTGAGGAACAAATAAGCAGAGTGGGTGTGGAGTGATGATTCTCACACCTGTAATAAGCCAGCTGCAGAGCGACCTGGATAAAGGCGTCCGGGCTCATCTTCTGGGACTTCACAAAATCTTTTCCAAAGTGCTGGAACACGAAGCATTTTATATCAACGTCACGCACCATCCTAGTGAGAAAGGAGGACAACATTAACGTCACCACTGTCAACAAAGCCATCATTAGAATTACAGGATTGTTACAGTGCAGAAGGAGGCCATTTGGCCCATCGTGTCCGCACCGGCTCTCCACTTGCTGGTTCTCCCATAAGTGGCCATACTTCATTTACGAGCCCAGACAATGTGTGTCGGTGGGCTATTCAACCGTATGGGACATCAGAGCCAAGCCCTCACCGGACATGCACACACCTTCCAGTAAGAGTCGTTGGATGGCAAAAAAGGGACAAGAGCCATGGTTGATTGTACTCTCCATCCACAGTAGTATGGGGGCACTGAGGCCAATTGCACCCTCACTACCTTCATCCCAAACCTTCCAGATGCTTCGCTGAGGGGAGGGGGGGGGGGGGGGGGGTTAACATGGTGGAGGGGATTGGACCTGGGCACCTGGTACAACATGCATTTACCCATCGAGTCAGAGAAACTGCCTCCAGAATAAAATATAATTCTTTACCCAGGTGATGGCACACAGCTCTCCAAGTTAAACATAAAAAAATGTAAGATCATAAGAAATATGAGCTGGCGGAGGCCATTCGGCCCTTCAAATCCGCCCCACCATTCAATATGATCACGGCTGATCTTCGACCTCCACTCCACCTTTCCACACTATCGCCCAAATCGCACAATTCCCTTGGTGCCCAAAAATTTACCAGCCTCATTCTTGAACATATTCAACAACTGAGTATCCACAGCTCTCTGAGGTAGAAAATTCCAAAGATTCGCAACCCTTTGAGTGAAGAAATTTCTCCTCCTCTCAGTCTGAAATGGTTCAGCCCTCATCCCGAGACTTTGCTCTCAGTTCGAGACTCTCCAGCCAGGCGGAAACAGTCTCTCCGTGTCTATCCACTCAAGCCCTCACAGAGGGTTTCAATGCAATCATCTCATTCTTCTAAATTGCTGCCAAAATAAGCCCATTCTACCTAATCTCTCCTCATAGGAGGACCCTCTCATCCCAGGAATCAATCCAGTGAATCTTTATTGCACTCCCTCTAAGGTAAGGAGATCAAAACAGTAAACAGTACTCCTGGTGTAGTCTCACCAAGGCCCTGTACCATTGCAGCAAGTTCTCCTCCAAGCCACACACCATCCTGACTTGGAACTATATCACTGTTCCTTCACTGTTGCTGGGTCACAATCCTGGAACTCCCTCTCCAACAGCACTGTGGGCGTACCTGCACCCCACAGACTGCAGTTGTTCAAGGAGGCAGCTCACCACCACCTTCTCAAGGGGTGAATAGGGATGGGCACTAAATGCCCCCCTGCCAGTAATGCCCAGATCCCGAGAATGAATATTAAGAAAAAGTTCTCACATGTTGAGGTTCTGCTTTGCTTTCTCGATGTCCCTCTTTATGTCAGGCGTGATGTTGAAACGGAGCTTCCGAGGCATGGCCAGTGGAATCATGGGAGAACGAATCATCACTGAGGTGTTGCTGAAATACAAGAGACTCAATGAGTGTTTGTTTATTTAGGGATTACATAGAATTTACAGCACGATCAGGCCATTCGGCCCAACCAGTCTGTACTGGTGTTTATTCTCCACACAATCCTCCTCCCACCCGACTTCCTCTCACCCTATCACCATATCCTTCTATTCTTCCACCCTCATGTTTATCCAGCTTCCCTTTAAATGTATCTATACTATTCACCTCATCCACTCCCTGTGGTAGTGAGTTCCACATTCTCACCACTCTCTGGGCAAAGACGTTTCTCCTGAATTTTCAGTTGGATTTATTAGTGACTATCTTATATTGATGGCCCCTAGTTCTGGCCACCCGACAAGTGGAACCATCTTCATTACGTCGACCCAATCGAAATCTTTCCTTTTCTTTTTTTGAAGATGTGTCCTTTTTGTCAGGCCTCTGCAGCCTGCTTGCCAGAGGATACTTGTACAGGGAGCAGGGGATCCCTGAATGTGATGGGTGATTAATTGGATAGCTCTTTCAAAGAGCTGCGCAAACACAATGGGCCAAATGGCCTCCTTCTGTGCTGTATGATCAGCCAGGTATTTCAAAATCCCATCTCGTCAAATCACAATTTGCAGATCAAGCCACTGAACAGTAGGAGATGGGGAGGGTTTGCTACTCTCGGCACAGGAGGTTACCAATTGCGGGAAGTGGTGGGAAGGGTCTGAGGGAATGTTATCCCTGGTTTGCTCACTTGCCAGCCATGGCTAGGAACATAGGAGCAACAGTAGGCCATTCGGCCCTTCGTGCCTGCTCTGCCATTCGATAAGATCATGGCTGATCTGGTTGTGCTCTCAACTCCAATTTCCTGTCTGCTCTCTATAACTCTTGACTCCCTTCCCTATCAAAAATCTATCTAACTCAGCCTTGAATAAATTCAATGACCCAGCCTCCACTGCTCTCTGGGGAAAAGAATTCCACAGATTAGCGAGCGAGTGGGTAGCAATGTTGCCCGAGTCAGAAGGTTACCGATTCAAACCCCACTCTAGAGACTTGAGCACATAATCCAAGCCCACACTCCCAATGCAGTCTTGAGGGTGCACTACACTGTTAGAGGGGCCCGTCTTTTGGTTGAGACACTAAACCAAGACTCCGTCTGCCCTCTGAGGTGGACGATCCCATGGCACTATATAGAAAGAGAAGCAGGGGCGTTCTCCCCAGTGACCTGACCAATATTTATCCCTCACCCAATATCACTGAAAGCGACTATATGGTCATTATCCCCTTGCTGTTTGTGGGATCTTGCTGTGCGCAAATTGCCTGCTGCGTTTCCTACAACAGTGACTGCACTTCAAAAGTACTTCATTGGCTGTTAGATGTTTTGTGGTGTGCTGAGATCATCAAAGGTGCTGTGCAACCAAGTCTTTCTTACATCTCCTACATCTGGGGTGTTGGACCAATTGGAGCGCTCTTTCAAGGAGCTGGCACAGGCACGATAGGCTGAATAGCCTCCTTTTGTGCTGTAAGATTCGATGAACCTTACCATCAGTTTTGACTGGCACTGGCTGAGCCCTGGCAGTGGGCTGCCTGACTGGGCGAGGTATTTGGCATCAATGGCGGAGAACAGGGGGAGAGAGGGTAACAAAAGGACAAACATGAAAGAGCCAGACCCACATCCAGACATTCACCGCTTCCTAGGTAACTGGGAAATTTTGTATTCTGACCTGTTCCCTCATCCTGCGAGCCCGCCCACAAAATTTGTAATATAAATGACCACATTTGTGACATTATTTACCACATAAATGTTATGTCTACAAGAGCAGGTCAGAAGCTGGGAATTCTGTGGCGAGTAATTCACTTCCTGTCTCCCCAAAGCCTGTCCACTATCTACAAGGCACAAGTCAGGAGCGTGATGGAATACTCTCCACTTGCCTGCATGGGTGCAGCTCCAACACTCAAGAAGCTCAACACCATCCAGGACAAAGCAGCCCACTTGATTGGCACCCCATCTACAAACATTCACTCCCTCCACCACTGACGCACAGTGACAGCAGTGTGTACTATCTGCAAGATGCACTGCAGCAATGCACCAAGGCTCCTTAGACAGCACCTTCCAAACCCCCGACCTCTACCACCTAAAAGGACAAGGGCAGCAAATGCATGGGAACACCACCACCTGCAAGTTCCCGTCCAAGTCACACACCATCCGGACTTGGAACTATATCGCCGTTCCTTCACTGTCACTGGGTCAAAATCCTGGAACTCCCTTCCTAACAGCACTGTGGGTGTACCTACACTCCAAGGACAGCAGCGGTTCAAGAAGGCGGCTCACCACCGCCTTCACAAGGGAAATTAGGGATGGGCAATAAATGCTGGCCTGGCCAGTGATGCCCTCATCCTGTGAATAAAATAAATGAATCTAGAATCTTACCAATACTCAAAGACATGGTCCAGTAAAGCAATAATGGGCGGTCCTTCTGATGGAGAATGCTCGTAAACCAAACCACAAGATCCATCCTCTCCGATAATGAACTGGAGAAAAACCCCAAAAAGATATAAGTTATGTTAGCTGTTCTCAGTTGGGACAGTGAGAGGTGCTGCCACTGGCTGCTATACCTCAGGTTTGCGAGAGTGGTGGGGGGAGCGGGGGGGGGTGGTGCTAGGGAGCGGTGCTGGGATTGGGAATCAAAAGAAAAATTAGCCACAGTTTTCTCTTCTCTTCACCACTGTCCAGTAACCCCTGCTGGAATCTGACAACGTATCTGCATGTTGGTTGAGGATAGGATCTAGCTCGGGTTGAATGCCCCTTGTGGTCGAACAGCCTGTTGCGGATTTTTAAAAAAGGCCCCTTAGATGTGGCACTGGAGAGTGACCCGTATCTGTGGATCTCTACTCAAAGGGAGGATTAGCAGCTCAGGTCAGATTCTTTCAACACTAAAAAAAAAAATATTTGTTTTATTCATACATTAGGACAGAGAAAACGGAGAATGCCGAAGCTGGGGGGCAGGAAGTCATTGCTCATGAGTGGAATAGAGTGAGGGGACGGGAAGAGAAAGTCAGCAAGGAGAGGCAGGAGCCGAGGAGTGGGTGGTGTGGAAGGAGGAGGAGGAAGAGGAGCAGGAGGGGTTGGGGGGGGGGGCAAGAGGTGCTTTGGGCTGCTATCTAATAGCCAGGTACGAGTGTACCCGATGTCCCGTCTCTCTCTCCCTCCCCCGAGGGCTGGTGCTTCCAGAAGAGGAGTCGGAAGAGCTGAGAAAACAAAAGAACCTTTAAAACAGGAAAATAAAGTTTAAAAATTCAGTCAAATATTTGGAAAAAATTCACATGCAGAATTATTAAAGTTTCACGCTTCCAGATGCACCCTCGCTTGCACCCAGACACACATACTGATACTACCAGACTCCCCAGATAGACACACATGCACTCCGCTCACTGCCCACCAGCCAGACTAGTGTTTCTTCCCGCCTCGCACCTGTAGCGTTTTGTCGAACCACCTGTTGCCGCTGTTCCACCGACTGCCACCACCGTGCAGCATCTGTGCTGCTATGTGGCTCATATAAAGTTCATCTGACACCTTTGGCACTGGAGCGTCCAGGCTGACAGTGAAGATGCTTCTCTGGATACATTTAACAGACTCCTTGTTAACCTTATCTGGAGGGAGCAAACAAAACAAGCACAACCTCAAAATGAAGCAGAACAGCAATACAGCTGAAGTTGACTCTGCCACCCCAAATAATTATTTATAATGTATTCCATTACCACAAAATACGACGGTGAATTATCCTTTGATACACATTCACAGTTCAGTGTGAGCATGCAACCCAGTCTATGCTGAGTTGGCTGATTTCAGCCGAAATTCTGATAGAGGGGCTGTAACTGGCCACTGTGACCCCGGGGTCCTGCTCCTGATCCCCAAACAATTCCCACCGGTATGTGGACTTGCATGAGTGTTGGATAAACAGGAGATCAGACTGGGCATCAAAATTACATTCCAGGATTAAATAAAGACTTGCATTTCCATAACATCTTTCATGTCCTCAGGACCTGCCATAATGCTTTACAGTCAATTGAATTGTTGTCACTGTTGTAATGAGGGAGCCAGTTTTTAATAGCAATGTGACAATGGCCAGATCATGATGTTTTAGTTGTTGATTAAGCCATAAATATTGGCCAGGACATAAGGAGAACTCCCCAGTTTTTCTTCAAAAAGTGCAGAGATATCTCTTATATCTCTGTGAGAGGGAATATGGGACCTCGGTTTAACATTTCATCTGATAGACGGTACCTTCGACAGCCAGTTGCTCCCTTGGTACCGCTTCCTCCGACAGGGAGATGCTCCCTCGTTTATGCCCCCTCCGACACTGCGGTGCTCCCTCAGTGCTGCACTGGGAGTGTCAGCCTGGATTATGTTCTCAAAGTCCCTGGAGTGGGGTTTGAACCCATGACCTTCTGATTCAGTGATGGGAATGCAACCCACTATGCCACTGGACACCAAAATATGCTTTTGTGATGAATGGCCACTCAGAAGAGGTACTGGAGAGCTGGTGTCTACATACTGGACCCAGTTATCACACATTTAGGAAGAGAAACAAAAAGTAGAAGATACACAGTAATGGTTCCCAGGCTGATTATAAATGGTCTTGCTTCACTGTCACTTTTTAGGATATCTTAGACTCGTGAAAATATTGCCATGTGGCAGTTACAATCATCCGTGAATTTAACTCCTGGGTCCCGCTGACTCTTTCCCTCGCTTCCAAGCACTTTATTCCTGGGTCCCGGGCTCTCTCTCTGTCTCTTCCTCACTCCCAGGCATTTGACTTACTCACAGAACACACTGGGACCCTCAAAGTATAGGATGGCATCAAGTTATTCCTTCCCTTGTGTGCTGGGTGTTTTCAGGAGACCAACCTTTAATAAGAGTGTTGTAAGCATTCGCCCAGCTGTTTCGATGGCCGGTTGTAAGGATCCCGATCGGCTCCTTGTTTGTCTGGAGTGACGAGTGCCAGATCTTCTCCAACTGCATATAAATCTGGTCCACAGTCAGGGGGCTGCCATCACTGTTGTACACAAACAGCTCAAAGAACTGCAAAATACAGACAGCAATCATTAACTTCAACTGTGGAACTGAAGGACACAGATCAGAGCGGGTCAAGGTCAACCCTCTGGTACTGGGCTGAGATAACAATCTCATCTGGAGTAATATTAAGTGGTTTTCAGTTGGCCTCAGTGCCCCTGGAGTGGAGTGGATTGGGTAAATAATCAGTCAGAGTCCTCACTCCTGATCACCAGGGAATAAACCCTGGACATGGAGCTCAAGGCTGGATCGGGCCTACTGTGAAGCCCACGACACTTGAATAGGCTGCCTTTTTCTGACACCGCTCAAAGTCTCAGCTCACGTGACTAATGGTCTCTTGCACAAGGTACTGGAAAGTAATCACTGTTCATCGAGCTGCGCAATCCCACCCCGTAACACCTTTTCTGACATATTGGACAGGAAGTAATATATTAGGACCCAATCTGTGAGTAATTTGAGACACGACATGTGGTGAGTGTAACGTGCCCGAGAGGAACAGGTGACATTGACCTATGGTTCCCAAAGCTCTTCACCACTGTGGGTTTTCCTCACTTGTCTGGTTCTGATTGATCGCTGTGATTATTCAACTCCATTATCATTGTAAAATGGGACTACCAGGATGGTAGGTGGTTAATTAGATGGGCCCTGGTCTTTATTAATCTAGCAATTCCTCTGTTCCGCCAGAATAGGAGATGGAATGGGGGGGGGGGGGGGGGGGGGGGGCGGGAAACATGAGGAAAAGAAAACTTCAAAACGATAGGAACATCATTAAGCTTAAACACCTGCAAGAAACCCACCTGGAAGTTGTGCACAACTGTAATGTGTGTTGGTTTTTTAGTCTGACTATAGTTGACGACAGAATCGCTTTTGGAACCCGGGATCCGACAGGATGAGAGAATCTGGTAGTACTGGTTCATGCAGAGTGGGCTGCCCCCCAGAGCCTCCACAGGAAGGGTCTCACTGTGAGAAAGAACGAGAGGGGAAAGTCTTCATCTATTCAGTCTTATAGACGGTACAGAGCAGTAACAGCGAGCACAGCAAGTTAAAAAATTCTCATCCTTCTGTTCAATTCCCTCATGACTTTGGCCCTTCCTATCTCTGTAACTTCCTCCAACATTCCTAGATCACTGTGCTCCTCAAATTCCGGCACGTTGCGCATTTTCAATTTACAACGTTCCACCATTGGCAGCCGTGCCTGGCTCCCAAACGCTGGAATTCCCTCCCTAAACCTCTCTGCCTCTCTCTCCTCCTTTAAGATGCTCATTAAAACCTAACTCGTTGATCAAGCTTTAGTTCAGCTGTGCTAATGTCTCAATCTAGCTGCAAATTTTGATTACGCTCCTAATGATGTTTCACTATGTTAAATGTGCTATATAAATGTAAGTTGTTGTTTTAAGGGGATCTGGAAGAAGTGCTTTGTACAATTGGCAGCAGTGTTCCTGTGGCAAACTGCCTGATAGATTGAGGGGAAACCTGTGTGGAATCACCTGATTTATACTGCACTTTTGGTACTTGCTGTTAATCAATGGGGCTAAGTTAACATTCCCATTAATTGTCAAATCTATATTACCCACCAGTTCCCTGGTAAGCACCACTCTGACATAAACAATCCCCATTTCCTTTATCTTTCATCTCAGTTTAGTGACGGAATGTGATTCAGTACTTACTTGTCAATCATGGTTTTAAAGTCCAGAACACCAGAGATCAGCTTGGCAGCAAACCTGTTAGAGAGTTGAGACAGACGTCTGTATTGAACACCAACTAAGTGCAACAGGCCATGCTAGACCAGGAGCGATCTCTGCTTTTGACTATCTGCAGCAATGTTACTCATTAACATTCGGCGAGGGCCACATTCCCAGAAATAAAGGATTTGCATTTCTATAGCGCCTTTCACCACCACAGGAAGTCCCAAATGCTTTAGGAACATAGGAGCAGGAGTAGGCCATTCATCCCATCGAGCCTGCCCCATCATTCAGTATGATCTTGGCTGATCATCCACTACAATGCCTTTTTCCCACACTATCCTCACATCCCCTTATGTCATTTGTATTTAGAAATCTGTCAATCTCTGCTTTAAACATACCCAATGACTGAGCTTCCACAGCCCTCTGGGGTAGAGAATTCCAAAGATTCACAACCCTCTGAGTAAAGACATTTCTCCTCATCTCTGTCCTAAGTGACTTCCCCCTTGTTTGGAAATTGTGTCCCCTGGTTGTAGACTCCCCAACCAGGGGAAACATCTTACCTGCATCTACCCTGTCTATCTCTAAGTATTTTGTAGGTTTCAATGAGATCACTTCTCATTCTTCGAAACTCTAGAGAATACAGACCCAGTTTCTCCAATCTCTCTTCATAGGGCAGTCCCACCATCCCGGGAACAAGTCTGGTGAACCTTTGTTGCACTCCCTCTATGGCAATAATATCCTTCCGATGGTAAGGGGACCAAAACTGCACACAGTACTCCAGGTGTGGTCGAACCAAAGTTCTATACAATTGAAGCAAGATTTCACTACTCCTGTACTCAAATCCTCTTGCGATAAAGGCTAACATACCATTAGTCTTCCTAATTGCTTGCTGCACCTGCAAGCTAGCTTTCAGTGACTTATTAACAAGAGCACCCAGGTCCCTTTGTACATCTACACTTTCTAATCTCCTACCATTTAAGAAATACTCTGCACATCTGTGCCTCCTACCAAAGTGGATAACCTCACATTTTTCCACATTATATTCCATCTGCCACATTCTTGTCCACTCACTAAGTCTGTCCAAATCCCCTTGAAGCCACTTTGCATCTTCCTCACCACACATTCCCATCTAGTTTTGTGTCAACTGCGAACTTGGAAATACTACATTTGGTCTCCACATCCAAATCATTGATATATATTGTGAACAACTGATCCCTGCAGTACCCCACCAGTCACAGCCTGCCAACGCGAGAATGTCCATTTATCCCTAATCTCTCCTTTCTGCCTGTTAACCAATCCATGCCAGTATATTACCTTCTATCCCATGTGCTTTAATGATTTCCCATTCATAAATCCATGTTGACTCTGCCCAATCAGATCATGATTATTCAAGTGTCCATTTATCACATCCTTTAGAATAGATTCCAGCATTTTCCCAACGACTGGTATAAGGCTAACAGGTCTGTAATTCCCTGTTTATTCTCTCCCTCCCTTCTTAAATAGTGGGGTGATATTTGCAACCTCCCAATCTGTAGGAACCGCTCCAGAATCTACAGAATTTTGGAAGATGATCACCAATGCATCCGCTATCTCCATAGCTACCTCTTTCAACACTCTGGGATGTAGAATATCAGGTCCTGTCAGCTCACATTCATATTCTACTCTCCCTTTCTTTATCAGTTTCTTCATCTTCCTTTGCTGTATTATATAATCATTGAGTCATACAGCACAGAAACAGGCCCTTCGGCCCATCGTATCTGTGCCGGTCATCAAGCACCGACCTATTCTAATCCCATTTTCCAGCACTTGGCCTGCAGCCTTGTATGCTATGGCATTTCAAGCGCTCATCTAAATACTTCTGAAATGTTGCGAGGGTTCCTGCCTCTACCACCTCTTCAGGCAGTGTGTTCCAGATTCCATGACCCTCTGGGTGAAAACATTTTTCCTCAAATTCCCTCTAAGCCTCCTGCCCCTTAACTTAATCCTCCCAATCCTCAGGTTTACTACTATTTCTAGCAACTTTATAGGCCTTTCTTTTTAATCTTATACAATCCTTAACTTCGTTATCCACGGTTGACTGCCTTTACTTTTGTAGCCCATGAGTACTTTCGATGTGTAGTCACTGCTGCAATGTAGGAAATGTGGCAGCCAATTTGTGCACAGCAAGGTCCCACAAACAGCAATGGAATATATGATCAGGTTAGCTGTTTTATTGATTGAGGGATAAATATTGGCCAGGACACTGGGAAGAGCTCACCTGCTCTTCTTCAAAATAATGGCCGTGGGATCTTTGACATCCACCTGAGGGGGCAGACAGGGCCCCATTTTAATGTTTTATCACAAAGACAGCACCTCAGACAATGCAGCACCCCCTCAGTACTGGCACTGGGAGTGTCAGACTAGATTATAGGCTCTCAAGTCTGTGCAGTGGGATATGGACCCATGACCTTGTGGCTCAGAGGTGAGGATGCTACCCACGGAGTCAGAGAGAGGACTTGGTGGATGATGAGTCCAGGGAAGGGAGTGCAGATAGTCTGGGTCATGTCGTTATCAAAAAGGAGGAGGTGTTGGGTGTCTTGCAAAGCATTAAGGTAAGTAAGTCCCCAGGGCCTGATGGGATCTACCCCAGAATACTGAGGGAGGCAAGGGAAGAAATTGCTGGGGCCTTGACAGAAATCTTTGTATCCTCATTGGCTACAGGTGAGGTCCCAGAGGACTGGAGAATAGCCAATGTTGTTCCTTTGTTTAAGAAGGGTAGCAAGGATAATCCAGGAAATTATAGGCCGGTGAGCCTTACGTCAGTGGTAGGGAAATTATTAGAGAGGATTCTTCGGGACAGGATTTACTCCCATTTGGAAATAAACGAACTTATTAGCGAGACGCAGCATGGTTTTGTGAAGGGGAGGTCGTGTCTCACTAACTTGATTGAGTTTTTTGAGGAAGTGACGAAGATGATTGATGAAGGAAGGGCAGTGGATGTTGTCTATATGGACTTCAGTAAAGCCTTTGACAAGGTCCCTCATGGCAGACAGGTACAAAAGGTGAAGTCACACGGGATCAGAGGTAAGCTGGCAAGATGGATACAGAACTGGCTCGGTCAAAGAAGACAGCGGGTAGCGGTGGAAGGGTGCTTTTCTGAATGGAGGGCTGTGACTAGTGGTGTTCCGCAGGGATCAGTGCTGGGACCTTTGCTGTTTGTAGTATATATAAATGAATTGGAGGAAAATGTAGCTGGTCTGATTAGTAAGTTTGCGGACGACACAAAGGTTGGTGGAGTTGCGGATAGTGATGAGGATTGTCAGAAGATACAGCAGGATAGAGATCGGCTGGAGACTTGGGCGGAGAAATGGCAGATGGAGTTTAATCCGGACAAACGTGAGGTAATGCATTTTGGAAGATCAATACAGGTGGGAAGTATACAGTAAATGGCAGAACCCTTAGGAGTATTGACAGGCAGAGAGATCTGGGCGTACAGGTCCACAGGTCACTGAAAGTGGCAACGCAGGTGGATAAGGTAGTCAAGAAGGCATACGGCATGCTTGCCTTCATCGGTCGGGGCACAGAGTATAAAAATTGGCAAGTCATGCTGCAGCTGTACAGAACTTTAGTTAGGCCACACTTAGAATATTGCATGTAATTCTGGTCACCACACTACCAGAAGGACGTGGAGGCTTTGGAGAGGGTACAGAAGAGGTTGACCAGGATGTTGCCTGGTCTGGACGGCATTAGCTATGAGGAGAAGTTGGATAAACTCAGATTGTTTTCACTGGAACAACGGAGGTGGAGGGGCGACATGATAGAGGTTTACAAAGTTATGAGTGGCATTTTTTTAAAATTTATTCATGGGATGTGGGCGTCACTGGCTTTGCCAGCATTTATTGCCCATCCCTAATTGCCATTGAGAAGGTGGTGGTGAGGTGCCTTCTTAAACCGCTGCAGTCCATTTGGGGTAGGTAGACCCACAGTGCTGTTAGGAAGGGAGTTCCAGGATTTTGACCCAGCGACAGTGAAGGAACAGCGATATAGTTCCAAGTCAGGATGGTGTGTGACTTGGAGGGGAACTTGCAGGTGGTGGTGTTCCCATGTATTTACTGCCCTTGTCCTTCTAGTTGGTAGAGGTCGTGGGTTTGGAAGGTGCTGTCTGAGGAGCCTTGGTGCATTGCTGCAGTGCATCTTGTAGATGGTACACACTGCTGTCACTGTGCGTCGGTGGTGGAGGGAGTGAATGTTTGTACATGGTGTGCCAATCAAGCGAGCTGCTTTGTCCTGGATGGTGTCGAGCTTCTTGAGTGTTGGAGCTGCACCCATGCAGGCAAGTGGAGAGTATTCCATTACACTCCTGACTTGTGCCTTGTAGATTTTGGACAGGCTTTGGGGAGTCAGGAGGTGAGTTACTCGCCTCAGGATTCCTAGCCTCTGACCTGCTCTTGTAGCCACGGTATTTATATGGCTACTCCAGTTCAGTTTCTGGTCAATGGTAGCCCCTAGGATGTTGATAGTGGGGGATTCAGCAATGGTAATGCCGTTGAATGTCAAGGGGGGATGGTTAGATTCTCTCTTGTTGGAGATGGTCATTGCCTGGCACATGTGTGGCGCGAATGTTTCTTGCCACTTATCAGCCCAAGCCTGGATATTGTCCAGGTCTTGCTGCATTTCTACACGGACTGCTTCAGTATCTGAGGAGTCACGAATGGTGCTGAACATTGTGCAATCATCAGCGAACATCCCCACTTCCGACCTTATGATTGAAGGAAGGTCATTGATGAAACAGCTGAAGATGGTTGGGCCTAGGACACTACCCTGAGGAACTCCTGCAGTGATGTCCTGGAGCTGAGATGATTGACCTCGAACAACCACAACCATCTTCCTTTGCGCTAGGTATGACTCCAGCCAGCGGAGGGTTTTCCCCCTGATTCCCATTGACCTCAGTTCTGCTAGGGCTCCTTGATGCCATACTCGGTCAAATGCTGCCTTGATGTCAAGGGCAGTCACTCTCACCTCACATCTTGAGTTCAGCTCTTTTGTCCATGTTTGAACCAAGGCTGTAATGAGGTCAGGAGCTGAGTGGCCCTGGCAGAACCCAAACTGAGCGTAACTGAGCAGGTTATTGCTAAGCAAGTGCTGCTTGATGGCACTGTTGATGACACCTTCCATCACTTTACTGACGATTGAGAGTAGGCTGATGGGACGGTAATTGGCCGGGTTGGACTTGTCTTGCTTTTTGTGTACAGGACATACCTGGGCAATTTTCCACATTGCAGGGTAGATGCCAGTGTTGTAGCTGTACTGGAACAGCTTGGCTAGGGGCGCGGCAAGTTCTGGAGCACAGGTCTTCAGTACTATTGCCGGAATATTGTAAGGGCCCATAGCTTTTGCAGTATCCAGTGTCTTCAGTCATTTCTTGGTATCACGCGGAGAGAATCGAATTGGCTGAAGTCTGGCATCTGTGATGCTGGGGACTTCAGGAGGAGGCCGAGATGGATCATCAACTTGGCACTTCTGGCTGAAGATTGTTGCTTCAGCCTTATCTTTTGCACTGATGCGCTGGGCTCCCCCATCATTGAGGATGGGGATATTTGTGGAGCCACCTCCTCCAGTTAGTTGTTTAATTGTCCACCACCATTCACGGCTGGATGTGGCAGGACTGCAGAGCTTCGATCTGATCCGTTGGCTATGGGATCGCTTAGCTCTGTCTATCGCATGCTGCTTACGCAGTTTGACATGCAAGTAGTCCTGTGTTGTAGCTTCACCAGGTTGACACCTCATTTTGAGGTATGCCTGGTGCTGCTCCTGGCATGCCCTCCTGTACTCTTCATTGAACCAGGGTTGGTCTCCTGGCTTGATGGTAATGGTAGAGTGGGGGATATGCCAGGCCATGAGGTTACAGATTGTGGATGAGTACAATTCTGCTGCTGCTGATGGCCCACAGCGCCTCATGGATGCCCGGTTTTGCATTGCTAGATCTGTTTGAAATCTATCCCACTTAGCACGTTGATAGTATCACACAACACGATGGACAGTATCCTCAATGTGAAGGCGGGACTTCGTCTCCACAAGTACTGTGCGGTGGTCACTCCTACCAATACAGTCATGGACAGATGCATCTGCGACAGGCTGATTGGTGAGGACGAGGTCAAGTATGTTTTTCCCTTGTGTTGGTTCCCCCACCACCTGCCGCAGACTCAGTCTAGCAGCTTTGTCCTTTAGGACTCGACCAACTCGGTCAGTAGTGGTGCTACTGAGCCACTCTTGGTGATGGACATTGAAGTCCCCCATCCAGAGTACATTTTGTGCCCTTGCCACCCTCAGTGCTTCCTCCAAGTGGTGTTCAACATGGAGGAATATTGACTCATCAGCTGAGGGAGGGCAGTAGGTGGTAATCAGTAAGAGGTTACCTTGCCCATGTTTGACCTGATGCCATGAGACTTCATGGGGTCCGGAGTCGATGTTGAAGACTCCCAGGGCAACTCCCTCCCTACTGTATACCACTGTGCCACCACCTCTGGTGGGTCTGTCCTGCCGGTGGGAGAGGACATACCCAGGGATGGTGATGGCAGTGTGTGGGACATTGTCTGTAAGGTATGATTCTGTGAGTGTGACTATGTCAGGCTGTTGCTTGACTAGTCTGTGGGACAGCTCTCCCAACTTTTGCACAAGCCTCCAGATGTTACTAAGGAAGATTTTGCAGGGTCGACAGGGCTGGGTTTGCCGTTGTCGTTTCCGGTGCCTAGGTCGATGCCGGGTGGTCTGTCCGGTTTCATTCCTTTTTATAGACTTTGTAGTGGTTAGATACAACTGAGTGGCTTGCTGGGCCTTTTCAGAGGGCATGTAAGAGTTAACCACATTGCTGTGGGTCTGGAGTCACATGTCGGCCAGACCAGGTAAGGACAACAGCTTTCCTTCCCTAAAGGACATTAGTGAACCAGATGGGTTTTTACAACAATCGACAATGGTTTCATGGTATCATTAGAAGGTTTTAGTTTAGACAGGCATCAAGATCGGCGCAGGCTTGGAGGGCCGAATGGCCTGCTCCTGTGCTCTACTGTTCTTTGTTATTTGAGAGAGGGAGGGGTGGGGTCATGTTGAGGTGCTGGTGAGTGGCTAGGAGCTGTGTGCTGATCAGGGTGTAGGAACAGACGATGGCTCTCAGAAGAGTTGACCTCAATGAGTTGATCAAGGGGTTGGTGATAGAAGCAGGACTGGCAACTCTGGTTGGACATGTTCCTGGAGATTTGTATTCTAGCTCTCTAGATATAAAGGTCAGTATTTCATTAGCTGCCTGGATTATTTTTGTACCTGTCCATGACTTTTAATGATCTATATACATGGACCGCCAAGTCTCTTCAGATATTCTGTTCCTAGCTGTTCACCATTTATACAGTACTTTGATCTATCCTTTTAGGTCCAAAATGGATGGCCTCATACTGGCTGACATTGAAATCAGTTTTACCCATTCACTTAATCTGTTAATATTCCTTTGTAATTTTATGCTTCCATCTACACTGCTGGGCTTGTTTGACCACGTGAGGGCATCACAGCCGATCCTGCTCCTTTACTTATCCGCGCTTTACACACACACCTTGCTTACCCCAAACATTTGCAATGTCTACATTTCTACCCTAGCTCAGATAATCTAAAGCAGATACAAACCTGTGATTTTAATTAGGAATTTATTTCCCTAGTCTGTGTTTCTCTTGTTACACCTGGTGGTGCATTTCCCCACTAAAATATCAGTGAGTTAGCTTGCTTTTCTACGTGGTGGCACAGACTTGATGGGCCGAATGGCCTCCTTCTGTGCCGTAAATGACTATATCACCACATGACTTCTCACTTCCAACTCTCCCACACATCCTCCCTTCTCTCCATCCTCCAGTATTTTTCTAATAATGAGGAAAAGGGTTGAGAGAGAATAAAAACAAACATTTTTTTAATGCCCCTACAATTTTGCTTAGAGGGTCGCTCGCTGCAGTGTCCTGGAGATTAATCTATTAATTCTGTTGACTCCAGGAGAACTCTGGAGGGTTGGCGGCTCAGGATAGGGGGGGGCGTGTGTGTCAGGGGTGTGGTGGGGGAAGGGCCAGTAGCAACCAACAGGATTGTTGCAATCTTTGTGGTGATAAAGCACTCACACTTCAGCCACTGAGATGAGGACAAGGGGCAGAGGACAGGGGGCCAGGGGGCATGGGTGGGGGGGGTCGGTGGGGAGGGGAGGCACAGCGAAGGCAGTCTGTCCCTGAGAATAGTACATATAGTAGGTAAATTTAATTTGCAGAGAGGAAAACATAGTTATGGACACAGTGAAGGTCAGATAATTCGATCAGAGTGAGAAAAGTAGCTCCAGCAGTCCAAGGTTGAATCCAAGCGGATACTGCAATAGCTGCCTGGTGGCCTAGGTATTTCCGGAGGTTGGGTGAAAGCTGAACAACAGAAGAGACTACTGAGCAACAGCAAGAGAAGGAAACTGAGAACGAAAAGGACAAGAGGACAGCAAAAAGGGAAAGCTAAAAGCAGAAGGAGCAAGACAGAGGGAGGAAGACAATAAGGGGAGGATTGAGAGACAGTGTGAGGGAAGGACCGAGCAAGAATAAGATAATAAGGGGAGGAGACAGTGCACAACTTATGCTGCTCCTTAAAACCAACCTGTCTGACCAAGCTTTTGGTCATCTGCCCCAATATTGTCTTATATGGCTCGGTGTCAAATTTTGAACGATTGGGATGTTAAAGGTGCGATATAAATGCAAGTTGTTGTTGTTGTTCAATGGTTGGAAGAGGGGGAAAATTCCTGAATAAAAATCAGAAGCCCCGGCTGATTATTTCTCTTATCCTTACGTGGGAACAGAGGGCAACTGCAGTGTCCCTACTCTCACTCTGGCTGACAGCTTGACCTGAGCACAGATCGGGGATTGAACCTAGTACTTCTCTCGTTTGTGTGACTGATTTCAGGTAAAGTCACTGAGCTATCTATGGGCTCCAGTAAACATATTAACACTAAACACAAAGAGCAAGATGGATTCTAGAATGCAGGCATCGAAAAGCCAGGTGATTAAAGAGGGGTGAAAAGAGAAGCCTCACAGCCAAGTCCGATGCTGTCTCAACTAGTCCCTGACTATTTCCAGTGGCAGGAGGGTCGGTAACCAGGAGACACAGATTTAAGATAATTGGGGAAAGTACCACAGGCGACATGAGAATAAAATGCTTATGTGGTGAGTTGTTGTGATCTGCAATGCGCTGCCTGAAAGGGCGGTGGAAGTAGATTCAATAGTAACTTTCAAAAAGGAATTAGATAAATACTTGAAAAGGGAAAATTTGCAGGGCTATGGGGAAAGAGCAAGGGGTGTGGGGCCAATTGGATAGCTCTTTCAAAGAGCCGGCACAGGCACGATGGGCTGAATGGCCTCTTTCTATGATGTGTCATTCTATATGCACTTTCCATTGGAGAATACAGGATACCAGTCAGAAGCGAAACCTTTTCTCTCACATAGCCCAAGACCGACTGTAACCCTTGGCTGATTTTATGATGAATCTTGTACAGTCCACTGCCGCACTATTACCTGAGCTGCCCTTGACGATCGTAGTAATCCTGTTTTGGCAACACTACACCAGGACTGGAATGAATTACCACAGGAAGTCTGTATTCCAGGTAGGCTGTTCTCAACCACCAGTCAGAGAGCTGAGCAGGAAAGACAAGACAGGGGTTGAGCTATGAGAGACGATCGCCACGTGAGAATCTAGACAGCAAATGGGGTTAAGCTATCCAACTGTGAAGAGCTTCACTGCTGAACTTTGTCTGATCCCCATGTACATGCAAACACTTCCAGCAGGAGTCACTGGATGGCGATCAAGAGCAGAAGTCCAGTGCAATTTTCTGTCTCTAGCTTTGGGTGACTGTATTCTCCAAACAGAATCCAGGGACACACAGCCTCACCCACACCATCCAAGTCTGCGGACCGCACTTTCATCCAGCACCCGGGACATCCACACAGCCCCTGCTCATTAGTCTGGTTATCAGTGACTCCTGTTGCTCAGGCATTTTGGCTTCGGGGCTGTTTTCACTTCAACCAAATTCCACAGGAAAACTGTGCACAATCTGAGGACTGTCGGGGATTTGGATGGGGGTGAGGAGCAAGTGCGCTGGGGCCACACAGTGCAATCTCTGCATAAATTAAAGTCTCTCAGAAAGTCTATTTCTTCTAGTGGATGAAAACAGGAGATTGACAGCCCTCCCACCAAATCAGCCTACCAGGCCCACTTTATTGACCAATCACAGGGCAGCTTGGGTTACGTGGTTCCCAATTTGAACCCATGCAACCGTTAAAAGTTAAGATATTCATTTGGGGACACAGTACCTCGCCCGGGGACTATCCCCAGAAAATGGGAAGGTATCCTTGCTCAGATTTGACAAGTGAGATTTGTAGTGCCCCAGCTGCTTCCCCCTGGCTGAGACAGGCTACCTCAGCACACAATCTGTGACTGAAACTGGGATCTTCCTACGTGGCTGGTTAATTACATGCAGGTGGTGGGCATTAACTGGGGATTCACTTGTGTTCCTATAAACAGGAACAGACTGAAACTATGGGGGCTAGGTTGCGAGGTATGTACTTGTAATGTGTATTGTGCAAATAAAAACTTATTAAAGCGTGTAAAGATTGGCTCCAGTTCTGTCCTTCACCACCTGGCTTTCTGGGAAAAAAATGGCTCAGTCCCAAATTGGAGAGTGGAATAATTTGCTGAGAATGCATAATCTACTGTAACAAAGTGAGAATGAGCAGGATGAGGACTTCCATTAATCCCATCACTGAAACCATTTCATTTTCCTGAAAGTTTTAATGGGTTAAGTTGAAAGAACACCCCACCCTAAAACATTCTGTGCCAGAGAACAGCAAGACACAGATTTGTGGCTGCCGATATGATGCTATGGGAGCTTGGGATAGGTGGTAAGTGTACTGGGCATCGCACCACCATGGTGTCACATATCTGGCAATTGTGGCCCTCAGTCACTGCTAAAACAGTGCCTACTGATTTCCTTTTAAAAGTCGTCAGGCTCCTAAGTCAAACACTAGTATCTGACACTCCATCTGAGAACTCATCTTTCCTTCACTATCCCATCCCATAATAAGTATCCCTCTTTAGTTGAGCATCTTTGGGGATGTATGTTCTTTACTGCCTCCTCAAGACATCCACCTCCTTCACCAAAGCCTAGCGTCGTGCTTCTCTCCCCATTGAAACCATTTTGAAAGATCTACACCTGCAAAGGACACATTGACATCCAGACACGAGGTAGGGAACTGATCCCGTCTGCAACCCATTCAATTTGGGACACAGTGATGGAAAACAGAACCATGGCCACAGCCAGTCAGGGGTAGACTTTTCTTCCAACATAAGCTACAAAGTTATATAGTTGAGAAGTGGAAATTGTGCAGGGTCATGGGCAAAGAGTTGACCAGGCGTGAGGGGACTAATTGGATAGCTCTTTCAAAAAGCCAGCAGACACGATGGGCCGAATGGTCTCCTTCTGTGCTGTATGTCTCCAAATTGTTGAATCAATCACATGGTCAGTTTAACACCAGGGTTTCTCCAGATGTTTGGCTGCCCTTAGTTGACTGACACCTCAACACACAATGCCATTGAGGAGATGGTCTCCTCAATCTTGCCAGCGACAGCTCACAATTTGTTTTCTCCATTTGGGCACATCAGTTTAAAAAAAAGTAAGCCAAGCAACTTTAATCATACCCAGTTCTCAGTCTTCCTTGCTCTTCTTTCCAAGCTCGCTTGAAGCCTCTCTCCGACTCCACCCCTTTGGCCAAATTCCTTCACTATCTGTTTGGTATTTTCTAACTCCTCTTGGCTGACAATGGGCTCCAAGGCCAACAGGTAGCGTGCGAGAGTCTGCTGGAGAGGAGGAACTGGCAGGCGAGGCAGAGATTTTTGATGGGCAAGGTATCGTCCAGGTAGCTTTGTAGGAGCTATCGGCCTCACCAAGCAGCCAAGCTTCAATGAGATGGGTCGGAGCTAAATATGACAAAAACAGAAGAGAAGATGAACATTTAGTAAACTAACAAAAACAACTTGCATTTATATAGTGCCTTTAACATAGTAAAACACCCCAAGGTGCTTCACAGGAGGGTAACCAAACAAAATTTGACACTGAGCTCCTTAAGGAGATATTAAAGCAGGGAATTCCAGAACTTTGGGCCTGGGCAGCTGAAGGCACGGCCACTAATAGTGAAGCAATTAAAATCAGGGGTGCTCAACAGGCCAGAATTGGAGCAGCACGGAGATCTCAGAGGATCGTAGACATGAGATAATATGCCTCAGCTCCAGCATTATATCCTTGAAATGCCCTTAAGCCTGTACACCTCTTTAGAATATATGCTTGCCGGGATTTGTGTTGCTTTTTATTTGATTTTCAGCAAGATTTTTTTGTTGTTGGCAACGGCCGTTGTGGAGGACAGCAATTGACTGTCTCCTGCCATCGAACCACACAAATAGAGTCAACAGGATCTCCAATTTCATCTCACGGCATGTTACAATAAATATCGCACCTCATACAACACATAATAAACACCTATAGGAGAGCAAAAAGTAGGAAAGATAAAAGAAAGAATTAAAGAATTCTGGCATCCTAAAACCTTGCCTGTTTACAAGGAAATCTCTCAGTACTCCTGGCATTGCTGCCCTTGTCTACAAGGTTATGTCCATTTGAATAGGAGACAGTACTGTACACAACGAATCAGTGTGTACGTTATGACCTTTCACTCTGAGCCTCCAGTCAATGAGAAGCACCTGTCAAGGATTTTCCAGGCCAGGGATGTACGCAATGGAATATAACTCTAAGCAAGTTATTTCAAACATCTCCCAGATAAGCAGGGTGGGCATTTTGCATGCGGTTTGATGACCTACCTTCAGAGAGGCACTGATGTGCTGGAGAGGGTTCAGTGGAGTGTAATGAGGATGGTTTCAGGAGTCAGGGCTCCTAGTTACAAACAAAAACTGCACAGACCAAAATGGTATATTAGTTGGAGGAAAGATTGAAAGGGACATCAGCTAGGATTGCAGGGCCACAGGGTAACAGCAGTGGGGGAGAGCTAACTGGATACCTTTTTCAAACAGCCCGCACAGTCACAATGGGCTCAAGAAGGAAAGTTAAGTTTAATTTAAGCCACCTCCACTGGCCTCTCATCAATCGGCTTCAATGGCAAAACAGAAACTGCCAAATGCTCTGTTACTTACGCTGTCATCAGGAGGACAAATCTGGTGACTGAGTTAGCAATTAAAAAAACAACAAATTGCCTCATATTCCTTCCCTCCAGTGTCTCATCCATGTAGCCATTCCTCATTCAAAAGCCCAGATGGCGACTGTTGGCAAGTTTTTCAGCAGCAGAGGCATCACAGCCAAATACAACTGCGTCACAGAATCGGTACAGTGCAGAAGGCGGCCATTCGGCCCATCGTGTCTGCACCGGCTCTCTGAAAGAGCAATTCCCTCAGTTCCATTCCCCTGCCTTCTCCCCGTAACCCTGCACATTCTTCCTTTTCATGTAACTGTCTAATTCCCTATTGAATGTTTCAATTGCACCTGCCTCCACCACGTTCTCAGGCAGCGCATTCCAGACCTTAACCACTCACTGCGTGAAAAAGTTTTTCCTCACGTCACTTTTGCTTCTCTTACCAAATACTTTAAATCTGCATCCTCTCATTCTCGATCCTTTCATAAGTGGGAACAGTTTCTCTCTATCTACTCTGTCCAGACCCCTCATGATTTTGAATACCTCGATCAAATCACCTGTCAGCCTTTTTTTCTCAAAGCAAAACAGTCCTAACTTCTCCAATCTATCTTCATAACTGAAATTCCTCATCCCTGGAACCATTCTGGTGAATCTTTTCTGCACTCTCTCCAATGCCCTCATGTCTTTCCTTAAGTGTGGCACCCAGAACTGGACGCAATACTCCAGCTGAGGCCGAACTAGTGTCTTATACAAGTTCAACATAACCTCCTTGCTCTTGTACTCTATGCCCCTATTAATAAAGCCCAGGATACTGTATGCTTTATTAACCGTTCTCTCAACCTGTCCTGCCACCTTTAATGACTTATGCACATATACACCCAGGTCCCTCTGCTCCTGCACCCCCTTTAGAATTGTATCCTTTATTTTATATTGTCCTACCATGTTCTTCCTACCAAAATGAATCACTTCACATTTCTCTGCATTGAACTTCATCTACCACCTGTTTGCCCATTCCACCAACTTGTCTATGTTCTTTTGAAGTTCTACACTATCCTCTTCACAGTTCACAATGCTTCCAAGTTTCGTATCAATGTGTGATCAACGTCAGAAATGTGTGATCACTTGTTTTTGAAAGTAGGTGGCAGTAGTCAAGGATAAACGACAAGTCAGGGTAGGCAGTGATGAATCTTGAGACGCAACACTTGTACCAAAGCAAATAAGGGCAGGGAACCTGGTGGAATATGCAATTTTAAGTACGGCAGGCTCATGATAGAATCAGCTTTCCTTCAGGTCTATTCACTCATCCGTGAAATTTTGAAGAATATACTGAAAAAATTGTGAAGGCTGATCTGCTGCAGGACAAAGCAGACTGTGTAACATACATAAAAAGTTTTAACTGATGTTCCATCAGTTAAAGTGAATGATGCTCAAAATATTCAAATATAAATTTCAGTACTTTACCTTGTTCCACCTCTCTCCTTTAAAATCCTCATTCTCCACTATTCACCCAAGACCCACACCCATATATTCTCAATGTTTCCCTCCCTCAGCTTTGACTTCTCATCCTCAGCAATTTCAATCCATCTCAATTCGCCTTGCTGTCTCGAGTTCACTGGCTTCCTTTAGGCATATAAATTCTTTTATTGACAGCCATCCCATCAACTGTGCTCACAACAACAGACAAGGCCTTCTCTGATCCAGTTCTGATGAAGCGTCACTGAGCTGAAACAGGCAGTGACGAGTGGGGTACCGCAGGGATCAGTGCTTGGGTCCCAGATATTCACAATATATATTAATGACTTGGGTGAGGGAACTAAACGTAACATTTCCAAGTTTGCAGACAACACAAAGCTGGGGCAGGGGGGCGGGTGGGGGGGGGGGGAAGACTCTGAGCCATGAGGAGGATGCAAAAAGGCTCCAATGTGATTTGGACAAGTTGGATCAGTGGGCAAATGCATGGCAGATGCAGTGGGGGGAGGTGGTGGCGTTGTGGTATTGCCACTGAACTAGTAACCCAGAGTATTGCTCTGGGGACATGGGTTCAAATCCCACCACAGCAGAAGGTGGAATTTGAATTCAATTAACAAATCTGGAATTAAAAGCTAGTCTAATGATGGTCATGAAACCATTGTCGATTGTTGTAAAAACCCATCTGGTTCACTAATGTTCTTTAGGAAATCTGCTGTCCTTACCTGGTCTGGCCTACATGTGACTCCATAGCCACAGCAATGTGGTTGACTCTTACGTGCCCTATGAAATAGCCTAGCAAGCCACTCAGTTGTATCTAACCGCTACGAAGTCAATACAAAGGAATGAAACCGGATGGACCTGGCATCGACCTAGGCACCGGAAATGACAATGGCAAACCCAGCCCTGTTGACCCTGCAAAGTCCTCCTTACTAATATCTGGGGGCTTGTGCCAAAGTTGGGAGAGCTGTCCCACAGCCTAGTCAAGCAACAGCCTGACACAGTCATACTCACAGAATCATACCTTACAATGTCCCAGACATTGCCATCACTATCCCTGGGTATGTCCTGTCCCGCCGGCAGGAGAGACCCAGCAGAGGTGGCAGCACAGTGGTATACAGTAGGGAGGGAGTTGCACCGGGACTCCTCAACATTGACTCCGGACCCCATGAAGTCTCATGGCATCGAGTCAAACATGGACAAGGAAACCTCCTGCTGATTACCACCTACTGAGTTCCCTCAGCTGATGAGTCAATACTCCTCCATGTTGAACACCACTTGGAGGAAGCACTGAGGGTGGCAAGGGCACAGAATGTACTCTGGGTGGGGGACTTCAATATCCATCACCAAGAGAGGCTCGGTAGCACCACTACTGCCGAGCTGGCCGAGTCCGAAAGGACATAACTGCTAGACTGGATCTGTGGCAGGTGGTGAGGGAAGCAACACGAGGGAAAAACATATTTGACCTCGTCTTCACCAATCTGCCTGCCACAGATGCATCTGTCCACGACAGCATTGGTCGGAGTGACCACCGCACAGTCCTTGTGGAGATGAAGTCCCCCCCTCACATTGAGGATACTGTCCATCATGTTGTGTGGCACTATCACCGTGCTAAATGGGATAGATTTCGACCAGAGCTAGCAATGCAAAACTGGGCATCCATGAGGCGCTGTGGGCCATCAGCAGCAGCAGAATTGTACTCATCCACAATCTGTAACCTCATGGCCCGGCATATCCCCCACTCTACCATTACCATCAAGCCAGGAGACCAACCCTTGTTCAATGAAGAGTGCAGGAGGGCATGCCAGGAGCAGCACCAGGCATACCTCAAAATGAGGTGTCAACCTGGTGAAGCTACAACACAGGACTATCTGTGTGCCAAACTGCATAAGCAGCATGCGATAGACAGAGTGAAGCGATCCCATAACCAACGGATCAGATCTAAGCTCTGCAGTCCTGCCACATCCAGCCATGAATGGTGGTGGACAATTAAACAACTAACTGGAGGACGTAGCTCCACAAATATCCCCAACCTCAATGATGGGGGAGCCCACCACATCAGTGCGAAAGATAAGGCTGAAGCATTTGCAACAATCTTCAGCCAGAAGTGCCGGGTTGATGCTCCAACTCGGCCTCCTCCTGAAGTCCCCAGCATCACAGATGCCAGACTTCAGCCAATTCGATTCACTCCACGTGATATCAAGAAATTTTTTTTAGATTTAGAGATACAGCACTGAAACAGGTCCTTCGGCCCACCGAGTCTGTCCCCCACCCAGAGTTCAAAATGATTGAAGGCACTGGATGCTGCAAAGGCTTTGGGCCCTGACAATATTCCGGCAATAGTACTGAAGACCTGTGCTCCAGAACTTGCCGTGCCCCTAGCCAAGCTGTTCCAGTACAGCTACAATACTGGCATCTACCCTGCAATGTGGAAAATTGCCCAGGTATGTCCTGCACACAAAAAGCAGGACAGGTCCAACACGGCCAATTACCACCCCATCAGCCTACTCTCTATCATCAGCAAGGTGATGGAAGGTGTCATCAAGCGGCAATTGCTTAACAATAACCTGCTCAGTGATGCTCAGTTTGGGTTCCACCAGGGCCACTCAGCTCCTGACCTCATTACAGCCTTGCTTTAAATATGGACAAAAGAGCTGAACTCAAGAGGTGAGGTGAGAGTGACTGCCCTTGACATCAAGGCAGCATTTGACCGAGTATGGCATCAAGCAAAACTGAAGTCAATGAGAATCGGGGGGAAACGCTCCCCTGGTTGGAGTCATATCTAGTGCAAAGGAAGATGGTTGTGGTTGTTGCAGGTCAATCATCTGAGCTCCAGGACATCACTGCAGGAGTTCCTCAGGGTAGTGTCCTAGGCCCAACCATTTTCAGCTGCTTCATCAATGACCTTCCTTCAATCATAAGGTCAGAAGTGGGGATGTTCGCTGATGATTGCACAATGTTCAGCACCATTCGTGACTCCTCAGATACTGAAGCAGTCCGCGTAGAAATGTGGCAAGACTTGGACATTATCCAGGCTTGGGCTGATAAGTGGCAAGTAACATTCGTGTCACACATGTGCCAGGCAATGACCATCTCCAACAAGAGAGAATCTAACCATCTCCCCATGACATTCAAGGGCATTACCATCGCTGAATCCCCCACTATCAACATCCTAGGGGCTACCACTGACCAGAAACTGAACTGGAGTAGCCATATAAATACCGTGGCTACAAGAGCAGGTCACAGGCTAGGAATCCTGCGGCCAGTAACTCACCGAAGCCTGTCCACCATCTACAAGGCGCAAGTTAGGAGTGTGATGGAATACTCTCCACTTGCCTGGATGGGTGCAGCTCCAGCACTCAAGAAGCTCGACACCATCCAGGACAAAGCAGCCTGCTTGATTGGCACCCCGTCCACAAACATTCCACCATCGACGCACAGTGGCAGCAGTGTGTACCATCTACAAGATGCACTGCAGCAACGCACCAAGGCTCCTTAGACAGCACCTTCCAAACCCACGACCTCTACTAACTAGAAGTAAAAGGGCAGCAAATGCATGGGAACACCACCACCTGCAAGTTCCCCTCCAAGTCACACACCATCCTGACTTGGAACAATATCACCGTTCCTTCACTGTTGCTGGGTCAAAATCCTGGAACTCCCTTCTTAACAGCATTGTGGGTATACCTATCTCATATGGACTGCAGCAGTTCAAGGATGCAGCTCACCACCACCTTCTCAAGGGCAATTAGGGATGGGCAATAATTGCTGGCCTGGCCAGTGATGCCCACATCCCATGAATTAATAAATAAAAGGTATAACGTGGATAAATGTGAGGTTATCCACTTTGGTTGTAAAAACAGAATGGCAGATTATCTGAACGGTGATAGATTGGGAAAGGGGGCGGTGCAATGAGACCTGGGTGTCCTTGTACATCAGTCACTGAAAGCAAGCATTCAGGTGCAGCAAGTAGATAGGAAGGCGAATGGTATGTTGGCCTTCATTGCAAGAAGATTTGAGTACAGGAGCGAGGATGTCTTACTGCAGTTACACAGGGCCTTGGTGAGACCACATCTGGAGTATCGTGTGCAGTTTTGGTATCCTTATCTGAGGAAGGATGCTCTTGCCATAGAGGGAGTGCAAAAAAGATTTACTAGGCTGATTCCTGGATTGGCAGGATTGATGTATGAGGAGAGATTGGGTCGACTAGTCCTATATTTATTAGAGTTTAGAAGAATGAGAGGGGATCTCATTGGGTGGCACAGTGGTTAGCACCGCAGCCTCACAGCTCCAGCGACCCTGGTTCAATTCTGGGCACTGCCTGTGCGGAGTTTGCAAGTTCTCCCTGTGACCAAGTGGGTTTTCACTGGGTGCTCCGGTTTCCTCCCACAGCCAAAGACTTGCAGGTTGATAGGTAAATTGGCCATTATAAATTGCCCCTAGTATAGGTCGGTGGTAGGGGAATATAGGTGGGGATGTGGTAGGAATATGGGATTAATGTAGGATTACTATAAATGGGTGGTTGATGGTTGGCACAGACTCGGTGGGCCGAAGGGCCTGTTTCAGTGCTGTATCTCTAAATAAAATAAATAAATAAATCTCATAGAAACCTATAAAATTCTAACAAGACTAGACAGGCTAGATACAGGGAGGATGTTCCTGATGGCTGGGGAGTCCAGAACCAGGGGTCACAGTCTCAGGATACGGGGTATGCCATTTAGAACCGAGATGAGGAGAAATTTCTTCACTCAGAGGGTGGAGTTCTCTACCGCAGAAGGCATTGGAGGCCAAGTCATTAAATATATTCAAGAAGGAGATTTTTTAAGGACATTTCTTGATTCCAAAGGAATCAAGGGATATGGGGAGAAAGTGGGAACAGGGCTCTGAATTAGACGATCAGCGATGATCTTTTTTGAATGGCGAAGCAGGCTTGAAGGGCCAAATGGCCTACTCTTGCTCCTATTTTCTATGTTTCTATGTAACTCTTCTTCTCTTTCCACAGATACTGCCAGACCTGCTGAGTATTTCCAGCATTTCTTGTTTTTATTTCACATTTCCAGCATCTGCAGTATTTTGCTTTTACTTCTCTGATCACTTCCTTGTATCTGGTTGGAACACAACATCAAGAACTATCAGGCCTAGCTCTCATCTGCCAAAAGTGCTCCGTACTCTAGCATCATCCTGAAATGCAAAGATAACATCCAGCTTCTTTTCTCCCTGCTAGCTTACTACAAAGAGCTCATGGATTTGAGACAATCTACTCAGTTGCCTGTGCCTTCCCCACCAAGCCAAACTCTCCCCAGCTTCACCTTGCCTTGTCCAGAACTTGCATCTTTTTCTCATTTCGCACCACTCCACCTCATGGTCACACAACTCTTGTCTAAGAAACCGCCCCTTTCAAATCTGCCATCACTCGCTACTTGCATTTATATACTACCTCTGTCATAAAACATTCCAGCATGTTTCACAGTGGTATTACACAAAAATTTGACCTTGAACATGTTACCACTGCCCAAATCCATGCACATCTTGTCTCTCCAATCAGGTTTCCACAGTGAAATGGCCCAAATCACAAGTCACAAATTACATCTATGTGCAGAATTGCTCATCCTTCACAACTTGTCTGCAATAATTAACACAGTGGACCACATCATCCTCATCCAGCTGAGTGGGTCTGCACTTGCCTGGTTCCAGTCTTACTTATCCAGTCATGGTCAGAGAATATCCCATGACTTCTCTTCCTGTCCAGTTACTTCTAGAGACCCCAAAGGTTCGATATTTGGCCCACTATTTCTCATTTACATGGTTTATTTTAGGTGATCACAGTTGCACACTGGAGTTAATTTTCCATTGTGCCTTAATCATCTGTATCTCCCATGGTTCATGCAGATGTGATTTTGGGTTGCCCATGAGCTTCTTGGAAGATCGAAGCTAGGAATCTTCTGTCAGGTCTTTCATAAGGTGATTGTGACTTTGTGAACTCCAGTCAGCTCTCCAAACTTCATCAGGGTAGAAGTCGCATTGTGAAACATTAAGTGCATGGGTCTAAAAGGTCCTCGACCTAATCCACACAATTATTCTTCAGCAGTGGTTGCTGCTCAGTGATCAGGAGCGAGAGTTCTGGGTAAGCTCCGCCTCCAATGACATCCCCATCCCCACCCCCAGCCTAGCCACACTGAAGCCAGTTGTAATCCCTCGCTTCCTCCAGAGATCAGCTGACTCTGCATGGAACAGCGGTTGATCCCGTGGGGTCCTTCCTGGTTTCTACAGCTTTGTTCCAACAGGGACAGAGTAGTTTCTTACTTATGCTATCCTTTGTTTCTCTGCCTCACACTGTAGTACTATCTGAATACAGAATCTGGTTTTCTAACCCTGACCCTCTGGCTAGCGGATCAGAGTGGTTAGAGCTTAAGAGCAGACATGGTGTTAAAAGAACTGAAATGTTAGTTTAGTGTTAGTTGAAGGAGCTGACTGCTGCTTTGTTCTTGATAGATTTTGATTTGTAATAATTTATACTGTACCTTCTGTGAATCCTTCTTTCTATCCATCGTGGAAACATAAACACAAAAGCCAAAAGCACTGCCCCTCTAATCCCGCCCTGCTCGTTTACCACTCCAGAGCAGTTAATCTGCGGCATAAATGATACACACATGAAATGAGGGCTGTGCTTAACAGCCTTCTCCTCCCTCGTTCAAAATCTGTCAGAAACACAAATAAAAGAAAAGAAAAAGACCACATATTTCACTGCTGATATCAATACAGTCAGGACTTTTGGGAGAAGCAGCTGAAAATTCCATTCCCTGGCACTTCCTTCAGAAGGATCAGGAAGTGGAGTCATTGCAGACTTTAAAATGTTGAGGTGTGGAAGACTCAGAATCTCACAGCACAGAAGGAGACCACTCGGGCCATCGCTGCTGTACTGGCTCTCTCAGCGAGCTGGGAACGTGGGCTAAGAATGCCGAGAACAGAAAGTCTCAGCTATGAACCTTGGGGTGAGAGCCAAGCTCAGCCAGGCTAGTGGCAAGGGTGCTGCAACTGAGTCAGTGTCCCTGGGCTACAAAAAGAATGGGGCATGGGGAAATCCAGTTCCAACAAAAAGGGCTATACAAGAAGCATTAACTAGTCCGTTCTCTCTCTGCAGGTACTGACTGACCTGCTGAATGCTTCCAGCATGCTCTGTTAGAAGACCATAAAATAATCAAAGCCAGGTCCCTGCTCCGGATCACACTCAATACAGATGACAAAGGATTGGCGTTGGCCGTGACACGGTCATGGTAGAATACCTGACTCTCGAACTGTCTGGGCTCGCACGAAGCAAGGCCCTGGAGGGTGAGTGATGCCTATGGAACTGTGCCCAGCTCTACATCAGCTCTAACAGGAGAGGAAGCTGCTAAGCAAATTTTTTGTTTTTCTCAAAAAATATATTTTATTCATAAAATTTGTAAAAGTACATGACATAATGGTTCAAATCTGACATTACATAAAGTGCAATAGAGTTCAATTACAATACAGTATGTGGCACTCTGAAGTGCCTCACTATTCTTACAATTACTGGTTAAATTTACAATTTACATTTCATGTCCAACATTCTCTGGTGCATTCAGCCAGAGGGGTTTTACATGAGTTCCAGCCCCTCAGTATACTTTGGCAGGAGGGCCTTAGACTGTGGCCTTTCCTCATTGAGCCTTTGCGACAGTTGCCCCAAGCTTTAGTGCGTCCCTCAGCAAATAGTCCTGGACCTTGGAATGTGCCAGTCTGCAACACTTGATCATGGACAATTCTTTGCACTGGAAGACCAACAAGTTTCGGGCAGACCAAAGAGTGTCTTTTGCCGAGTTGATGGTCCTGCAGCGGTAGTTTAGTGTATGCCCTGGTAACAGCCTGTAGAGCTATAAGGAGTTGCTCAGGATGAACTTCGACAAGAACCATTGCCTCCCTTTCCAGACTTTCTTTGCAAGAGCACATTCCAGAAGGAGGTGGGCGATGGTCTCTTCCCCACTGCAGCCCCCTTGAGGGCAGCATGCGGAGGCACTGAGACTCCGGGTCTGCAGGAAGGATCTGAGTCAAGTTACGTTTTGGTGCTTGTTTGAAAGTTCTGGAAATGAAGCATTCTGCCAAATGAGTCTGACAGTCTGTTCAGGGAACCATCAGACAGGATCGACCACCTCCATTTCCCACAGAGCCTCAAGGATGTTACATGCGGACCACTGCTTGCTGGACTTGTGGTCAAAGGTTTATTTTCCACACGGACAGACTGTATGGCACAGTCCAAGTGAATGGAACGTTCTGCGGCAGCGTGGCCAGAGGAATCTGCTAAGCAATTCCTGCATGCCAACATGCCCCTATCAAGAGTGGTCACATGGGTGAGGCAGCAGTTCATGGAGCTGTGTTCCGTTAGGAGCCTACTTTCAGATGAGGACTGGAGAAATCCGGGGTGGAGGTGGAGGGGAGAAATTCAAGTAATTTAAATCAAAGACTCACTATGGATGAAAACAAACTGCTCCTTATTTCGCTGCCCTTACAATTGTGGTATCTACAAAGTTTCTGCGCCAAATAAACCCAGAACAAAGGAGGCAGTGGCCATTTGGCCTAACTAGCTCATGCCAGTGCTGGCTTGTGCAGCTGTGTGCTTTAATCCCATTTCCCTGCCCTTTCCTCACACATTTGATATTTTCAATTATTTGTCCAGTTCCCTTTCAAGTGATGTTGCTGTCTCTGCCTCAATGGCCACATGTGGTAAACTGTGTCATGTCCAATAAACCAACTGTGTGGAACCCAAAACTCTTAACCTTTGCCCTTCGGTCCTCTAGTGATAATTCTGTATTTGGCAGAAAGGAGATTGTGGCAAACTCCTAACCAATTCTAAATAGTAAGGTCTGGTTGCAGTCTAGGTGATTCCTTTTAAAGAAAGACTTACATTTCCATAGTGCCTTTCACTACCTCAGGGCGTCCCAAAGCTCTTGACAACCAATGAAGTACTTTTTGAAGTGTAGTCACTATTGTGATGTAAGAAACACAGCAGCCAATGTACATATAGCAAGATTCTACAAACAGCAATGTGATAATGACCAAATCATCTGTTTTTAGTGATGTTGGCTAAGGGATAAATATTGGCCAGGAGACTAGGGAGAACTCTCCTGTTTTCCTTCAAAACTATGAGAGAGCAGATGGGGCCTCAGTTTAGCTGATTTGATAGATGCCACCTCCAGCACTGCAGAGTTCCCTCAGTACTGAACTGGAAGCGTCAGCCTAGATTTTATGCTCATGTCTCTGGAGTGGGGCTCGAACCCACAACCTTCTGTCTCAGAGGCGAGGGAGTTAACCACTGAGCCACAGCTGACTCATTTCACTTGTGTGTACAATATAAATATATATAAACATTCAGATATAGAAAAGTCAACACGGAGCCAAAGAGGGAGATATTAGGAGGGGTGGAATTAATACAAGTCTGGAGGATATTCTGGAGTGGTCAAAAAAAAACCTACTTCCATTAGAACCAATCCTCCCTCCACACCCTCCTTCAAGTGCACTGATCTCTGCTGGCATTCACTTCCATATTCCAATTTTTTTTGGATAAGGGTATTAGGGGTTATGGAACCAAGAGAGGAAGATGGAATTGGGGTACAGATAAGCCATGATCTAACTGAATGGCAGAACAAGCTTGAGGGGCTGAATGGCCTCTGCCTATTCCCATGTTCTCATTTGCCAGCCACCCTCCAGTGCCCATTCTTCATGCAGGAGTCCAGACAGCAAGTGTTGATATTTGCATAATTCTGATCCTGTTCTCTTCCAAAGCCAACCCCATGGCTGCTTTCCAGGAACGGTGGTCAGAGCAGCAACCATGGCTGAATTTCTCCTCCCTAGCCCAGGGACAACGAAGCTAATGGGAGAGCCGAGATTGCCACATTAATTTGGAACAGATGGGGATGGTGGGAGTGTGGGGGTTGGGGGAGAGATGTGGGGCGAAAATCAAACCTGGGACCTGGTAGCCGACGAGATTTTTATATTCAACATCAATTTCAGCCAACAGAGGCAGGGAGGTAAACAGTTAGCAAAGGCATACATCTTGCTAGCATGCAGCTGTCGCTGGGGAAAGAAGGAGACTTGGAGAGATATGTCAGTCTAGTCTGTCTACAATCCTCCATTATGCAGTCAGCTATATCTGAAACCACTATTAATACAACAGCTTGCCCTTTGTAACTAAGATGGCAGAACTGTTCAGTCATTACTTTATTCTAAGCGGCAGGACTGCTGCTGTTTGAGGCTGGGAGGGAATACCATGCTCAGTAAATCTGTCGACCTGCAAACTGAAGATCAGATACAGGTCCTTAAAGTCAAGGGCAAATGGACAAAATCAAGCAGATGTTTCATTTTGCTGCGCATAGTGGCATGAATATTCAGTATAGAGTAAAATTGGAATTTTGTATTAATAGTTCTGTGCTGCATGCAGGTTTTATGCATCGTTACATGTTACAGAAATCCAAATCAATCAAGTTTCGATCCTTAATGAGGTGACAGCTTGGCTCAGTGGGGAGAACTCTCAGAATCAGAAGGCCCTGGACCTCAAGACTCACTCTGAGGAATTGAATTCATAGTCTCGGCACTCCATGAACTGCTGCCTCACCCATGTGACCACTCTTGATATGGACGTGTTGGCATGTCGGAATTGCTTAGCAGATTCCACTGAGGGAGTGCTGCATGGTCAGAGGTGCCGTCTTTCAGACAAGATGTTCAACTGAGGTTCTGTATACCCTCTCAGGAAGTTGTCAAAGATCCCAAGGTCACTATTCAGAGGAGAGCAGTGACGTTCTCCCTGGTATCCTAGGCCAACATTCACCCCACAACCAACATAAAAGAGATGAATTGGTCATTGCTGACTGTGAGATCTTGCTGTGCACAAACTGGTTGCTGTGTTTGGCCACAAATCACTTTGGGGCAATCGAAGCATATGCAAGGCGCTACAGAAATGCAAGTTCCTTCATTAATTAATTTCTCTCCTGCTCCACATTTAACAATCAGATAGGTTAACATCTTGTTTTATTCATTCTTAGGATGTAGATGTCACTAGCAAGGTCGACTCACAAAACTTGTGAATCTTTGAAATTCTCTACCCCAGAGAGCTCTGGATGCTCAGATGTTGACTCTATTAGAGAGAGTGACAGATTTTTGGATATAAGGGAATCAATGGATATGGGAATATTGCAGGAAGATGGACTTGAGGAAGATCAGCCATGATCTTATTGAATGATGGAGCAGGCTCAAAGGGCCCACTCGGCTCTTATTGCTTATGTTATGATGACATTTATTGCTCATCCCCAATGTGGAACTGTGCCTTCAGGAGAGGAGAAAAATAAAACTCCTGAAACTGTTCTCTTTGAAGGAGGCCTGTCACTTTCAGATCCTGATAAATATTGCCAGCCCATATGAAGTTGAAAGTCATTCCCACATTCAGCTGTATTTTGCTTAAATTCTGTCCCATGAAACAAACATTCTCTTTTAACATTACAGAAGAGAGCCTCTGCACTTTCAAGGTAAATATTTATCTTAAATATGTAAATGCTTTAAGCATTTGCTCTGGAGGGTGTGGCAGTTCTATGTAACCTAACCCTTGTAACCAAATAAATCCTCAATCAGATCTACCGATGAATGCGGGATTTGGTCTTTACTTTTTAAACTGTTAAGAACTGATCTGCACATTAATCTCTAATTGACAATACATTCATTTGGTTCTAAATCAAAGCTTATTAGACACAATACTAATGGATCAGGACTAATGCTCATTGGTGCAAAGCAGAGACGGGAAAGGTTCATGGCCCATTCTGCAGGCTTCCCGATCTGAAATCAATTGAATGGAGGGCT
This sequence comes from Heterodontus francisci, assembly GCF_036365525.1. Classification (NCBI taxonomy): domain Eukaryota; kingdom Metazoa; phylum Chordata; class Chondrichthyes; order Heterodontiformes; family Heterodontidae; genus Heterodontus; species Heterodontus francisci. The sequence continues at coordinate 47,638 of NW_027141234.1, forward strand.
ATCAAGTTACTAGAATGAGGTGAAAAGTCTTCTTTTGTTCAGGATTTAAACTAGGATCTTATTTTGGGTTTCTTCACCCCTTCCCCATCCCCATCCACCCATCCCCCAGATCCCAGCTTTTGCTGGGGTGTAATTCCACAATTGTTGGCTACCTTGTAGTGCCCCCCAGTAATCTATAATCTGGATAACAAATGTTTGCTGGATATTCAGTTGGGGATGGGTTGGGGCATGGGCATGCAACGTCCATACAGACACAATTTTCAGTTTGGGGCCAATGAATTGAGGTCAAGGATGGAAACTTGGCTTTATGTTGTAAGAAAAAGCCACATTCAGCACTAAGAACGAGGACTCAGCTCCTACGCATAAACTCATCAATTCACATGTCTTATTTCTGAGAAATCAGGGCATGGGGGAGGAGAATGGTGTAAAGATTGAGAGACGATTTTCAGAAAAATAGATAGATGCCTAAAAAAAAAATCAAAAGAAACACACACCTATTGCACCCTCTCCCCTAAAACTATCTCAAGCAAGTGGTCATTCTTTCTGGGTAACCTAGTCAGTTGTCAGCAGGCTATTCCACCATGATAGGCATCACAATCCAGCCATCCTTTTGTACATCCTCGCCAGCAGGGATCAAGGGTAGCCCAGGGGCATTGAGGTCAATTGTAGTAGCCCCTACCTCTACTAGGTAGGCTCAGTTCGGTTAACTCAGCATGGGGATGAGAACCTGGGGCCCACAGGCAGATCAGGCACCAGGGGTGCTCAGGTATCCCAGCTCACCACCACCTGGTGTTGAGGCACAGACACGGGTCTCCACAGCCACAACTAAAAGGAACACGAGTTAAACGTTTTGCACTTACCACAACGCGTCCTAAAATCGCCAACATTCTCCTTGTCCAAAAGTCCTTCGGACAGCCCCACAGGCAAAACTCACACCACTCAACCCGAAGGCAGGGCCAGTCAGAATGACTGACATCCACACTGTCCAATCATGCCTTGACATTTGACGCAACGGCAGAGTTTGACCCAATCAGCGACGGGAGAAGGCGTTCATGGGGCGCGCTGTGCCCGTCGCCATATTTGTGCGGGGCAAATCCCTTCGTGTGTGAGAAAATATCTTTAAAATTTGCCGTTTGCCGACGAATTGATGAAGGCTGAAAATCAAATCTCGTCTTTTCAACAAAAACAACTTGTTGTCTAAAACTATGGGGTGAACAAAGTGGAAAACACTTGTCAAAAATGAACCTTTGCCCCTCACAAAAATGGAGGGCGAGGACTTTGGATTCTTTTTGGTTTGTTTACTGTCCGAGCCTTTATTATAGATATCAACTTCATGTCGAAATAAGAAGGTTATTAACGTTTCCCTCGCTCTGAAATGCGACGATGTTATGCTGCTTTGCAGTTTACACAGAACAAAATAATTAGTTAGGAAGGGGCAAAGTTCAAAGGGCGGGGCTTGGGGCTGCGTTTCCGGGTCGGGCGTTGTGAGGGAGTTAGCTGATTGTAAATATGGCAGGTTCCAGTGAGTCAGGTTAGTATCTCAGTAACAGAGCAGCTTTCCTCATGGTTTATTCTTGAGGGGACTTAGATTGCTATTTTTGATCAATGTGCGTTTTTAAATATTTGTCTAGCTCTATGTAATGCTTTGTTTGGTGTCTTTATAACCTTACCAGGGCTGCCCTAAGACTGTGTTCAATGCCTCCAATTGAATTATTATTTAATAACCACTATTAGCTCTTATTTTTAACAAATGTTGAATATAAAGTGTTCATAGGAATTTCTGAATCATTCTGTGATTGAGCTGTTGGCAGTAGGAACAGGAGGAGGCTATTCAGTCTCTTCAAGCCTGTTCCATCATTCATTGAGATCATGGCTGATCTGTATCAACACCTACTTTACCAGTGCCCTCGTTGGTGCCAGACTGCCTTGGCTCATGCTGAAATGCTGTAGTCTGTAGGTGAGATCTCAAGGCCCAAAGCTGCCCGAGGTCACCCACCATGCTCATCTGAAATATCCTTAATGGAACCCCAACAGCCTTCCTGCTCCCAAGCCTTATACAGGGAGTGGCTGAGGTAAATAGCATAGATGTGTTTAAGGGAAAGTTAGATAAACATGAGGGAGAAAGGACTAGAAAGATATGTTGATAGGGTGTGACGGGATAGGGTGGGAGGAGGCTCTTGTGGAGCTTAAAGCCCGGCATGGACCAGTTGGGCCAAATGGCCTGTTTCTGTGCTTGTAGATTCTATGTAATCTTGGCTCCACAGTGGGGAGCTAAAATAAGGGCAGTCTAAAAGTCAAGTGGGGTCAGAGAGTGGGAGATAATTGAAGTGGGACTTACAGATATAATTCAGTTTTTGTTTTGAAGTCATGCCCATTGGTCATACTATCAATGTCTAGTTCCGAATTTGTAATGGGACCTCGCTTTGTAAACTTGTCACAAACTAATTAGTCCCTCTGTCAGTGCTTGTAGTACACTTTCTCCATTAGCAGGATGGTCTCATTACAGCAAATTTACAATAGAAACTGTTGAATAAGTGTGATCAGTCAGATGATTTAAAAAGTAGACTATGGAAAGATTGGTTACTAAAAACCTTTAGAATAGCCATGTATGTTTTTGTGTTGCATAATGTGGGGCTGTTGTCTTTAAAGTTTACAGTAAATATCCAGCGATGAAGTAAACTGATATTTGGATTTGGGAGCAAGTAGTGCTCATTACTTGAGAAGAATGTGTCTGCTTTGGCTCATGGGTAGCACTCGTGCCTCTGAGTCAGAATTTTCAAGTCCCACTCCAGAGACTTGAGCATATAACCTAGGCAATCACTTTAGTGCTGTACTGAGAGGGGGCTGCACTGTTAGAGGTTGCAGCCTTTCAGTTGTGATGTTAAACAATGATCCTATCTGTCCTCTTGGGTGGTTGTAAAAGATTCCCTGGTACTTGTTGAGGAGCAAGGGAATTCTCCCTAGTGTCCTGGCCAATATTTATCCCTCTACCAACATCACTACAAAACAGATTATCTGGTCATTTAACATTGCTGTTTTGTGGGAGCTTGCTGTGCAAAATTGGTTACTGTGTTTCTTAAATCATAACAGTGTCTCGACTTCAAAAGTACTTTATTGGCCGATCTTTTACTTCAATGCCATTTCCCCACACTATCCCCATATCCTTTGATATCTAATGTTAAAGATATTAAGGATATGGGGATAGTGTGGGAAAATAGCATGGAGGTAGAAGATCAGCCATGATCTAGTTGAATGGCAGAGCAGGCTCGAGGGGCCAATTGGCCTACTCCTGCTCCTACTTCCTATGTTCCAAAACATTTGGGATGTCCTGAGGTTGTGAAAGGTACTATAGATCTTGCATTTCTTTCTATCTAGAAACCATGCCTGTAACCTTGTGTTCTTCAGGCAGGCTGCTGAGAATGAGACAAGATGTGGAAAAGCCCTCAAAATATCTCTCTCTTCTCTGCCTCCCCCACCCCCGCACCCCCTTTCCTCTCCTCTCCTGAAGCTGCTGACTTTGGCTGGGTTTCCTTTCCCAGCCCCTAGCTATTCATATGCGTTTGTAAGCATGTGTGCGAGTGGGTTATTTGATATTGGAGGGTATTATTGACCAGCCTGATCCTCTCATTGTCTGGTGCCCATATACAAATGCTTTGTGGCAGAGGTTATGAGGTTATGATCAGCACCCAGAGTCCTGGATGTAGACTTGCATGTTATGCTCATTACTGCGCCCTCACAACCAGTATCAGACAGATCAGCCTTCATGTGAACATTATGACATTGTATAACTGTTGAAGGAGCAGGCAGAAAATCAGACTGTACATGCCGAATCCTTCTTTTTCTCCCCTACCATAGCCCGGGTTGCTGAAGTCCTTTTGTGACGCCTGCTACAGCCACTCATGCTCAATACCGATCAAGTGTTGAATCTGGGCTGTCCTGCTCTGGCTCATTTGCACAGATCAGTCCATTCACCGACTTGTTCAACGAAACAGTTTATGTCAGCGGGTTACAGTGTAGAATTTTCCCTCCTAAGTTTCTTTCCTGCCTCTTAGGGTAGTGACTCTTGATAGGCTCAGCTCTGAGGTGCCTGCGGTTCTCTGGTACCGCACGTTGATAATCTTCCTTGCTGAGCCTATGCAATCTCAAACAGGCCGTTTAGCCGCTTTCTCCCACTCCTTCCACACATCATGTATAACCCACACCATTGGAAATTGAATGCGGGTGGTAATACATGGTGGTACCTTCTTTAGCAGTAATAATAAAGTAGTCTGAAGGAAGTATCCATAGAACCATAGAAAAATTACAGCACAGAAGGAGGCCATTCAGCCCATTGTGTTCATGCCGGCTGAAAAAACTAGCCGCCTAGTCTAATCCCACCTTCCAGCACCTGGTCCACAGCCTTGCCAGTTACAGCACTTCAGGTGCATGCCCAGGTACCTTTTAAATGAGTTGAGGGTTTCTGCCTCCGCCACCGTTCCTGGCAGTGAATTCCAGACAGCCGCCACCCTCTGGGTAAAAAAGCTTTTCCTCCTGTCTCCTCTAATCCTTCTACCAATCTCCTTAAATCTGTACCACCTGGTAATTGACCTCTCCGCTAGGGGAAACAGGTCCTTCCCATCGATTTGGGCCCCTCAGAATTTTGTACACCTCATCCGGTTAACCTGACACAGGCGGAAACTCCAGATTGTAATGTGACAGACACAGCAGGACTGAGTTTTTTAAAAACCTAATTTACTTCCCTTTTCTTCCCTGAAGGCATTGACTCTCACTGGGGTACAGGTCTACAGGCACCCGGAGACAGTGCGCATTGACTCTCACTGGGGTACAGGTCTACAGGTACCCGGAGACAGTGCGCATTGACTCTCACTGGGGTACAGGTCTACAGGTACCCGGAGACAGTGCGCATTGACTCTCACTGGGGTACAGGTCTACAGGTACCCGGAGACAGTGCGTGTCTGCAGGTTGCTCAACTGTGAAGGGCATTGCAGCGTCGCCCAGGTGCTGTCCTCACCTGATCCCCACAGATGTCTGCCTCCTAGTGCTGATCAACAGTAGGAAAGCTGGCTGACTTTCTTCTCAAGCCTAGAGTCACAGTGGCCTATTATAGTTGCCTTGGCTGGGGTGAATGGTATAACTTCAGAGAGACATTGCCACAAGCCGTAATTTAACATAGGTCAGTGAAGCAAGCAATGCAATTTTTTTTTTTAAACTTGCACAATGCAGTTTCAAAACCTGACTGTACAGATTTGAAGAAAGCTCAGAAACAATATGTAGATAGTCCAACTAGGGAAGGGGCCGTACTGGACCTGGTATTGGGGAATAAGCCCGGCCAGGTGGTCGAAGTTTCAGTCGGGGAGCATTTCGGGAACAGTGACCATAATTCCATAAGCTTTAAGGTACTTGTGGATAAGGATAAGAGTAGTCGTCGGGTGAAGGTGCTAAATTGGGGGAAGGCTAATTATAACAATATTAGGCAGGAACTGAAGAATTTAGATTGGGGGCGGCTGTTTGAGGGTAAATCAAATCTGACATGTGGGAGTCTTTCAAATGTCAGTTGATTAGAATCCAGGACCAGCATGTTCCGGTGAGGAAGAAGGATACGTTTGGCAAGTTTCGGGAACCTTGGATAATGCGGGATATTGTGTGCCTAGTCAAAAAGAAAAAGGAAGCATTCGTAAGGGCTGGAAGGCTAGGAACAGACGAATCCCTTGAGGAATATAAAGACAGTAGGAAGGAACTTAAGCAAGGAGTTAGGAGGGCTAAAAGGGGTCATGAAAAGTCATTGGCAAACAGGATTAAGGAAAATCCCAAGGCTTTTTATACATATATAAAGAGCAAGAGGTTAACTAGGGAAAGGGTTGGCCCACTCGAGGACAGAGAAGGGAATCTATGTGTGGAGCCAGAGGAAATGGGCGAGGTACTAAATGAGTACTTTGCATCAGTATTCACCAAAGAGAAGGACTTGGTGGATGATGAGCCTAGGGAAGGGAGTGTAGATAGTCTCAGTCATCTCATTATTGAAAAGGAGGTGGTGTTGGGTGTCTTGCAAAGCATTAAGGTAAATAAGTCCCCAGGGCCTGATGGGATCTACCCTAGAATACTGAGGGAGGCAAGGGAAGAAATTGCTGGAGCCTTGACAGAAATCTTTGCATCCTCATTGGCTACAGGTGAGGTCCCAGAGGACTGGAGAATAGCCAATGTTGTTCCTTTGTTTAAGAAGGGTAGCAAGGATTCGCCAGAGCTGGCGGGCAGCCATAAAGACAGGGCTAAATTGTGGCGAGTCGAAGAGACTTAGTAGTTGGCAGGAAAAAAGACAGAGGCGCAAGGGGAGAGCCAACTGTGCAACAGCCCCAACAAACAAATTTCTCTGCAGCACCTGTGGAAGAGCCTGTCACTCCAGAATTGGCCTTTATAGCCACTCCAGGCGCTGCTTCACAAACCACTGACCACCTCCAGGCGCGTATCCATTGTCTCTCGAGATAAGGAGGCCCAAAAGAAGCAAGGATAATCCAGGAAATTATAGGCCGGTGAACCTTACGTCAGTGGTAGGGAAATTATTGGAGAGGATTCTTCGGGACAGGATTTGCTCCCATTTGGAAACAAACGAACTTATTAGTGAGAGGCAGCATGGTTTTGTGGAGGGGAGGTTGTGTCTCACTAATTTGATTTGAGTTTTTTGAGGAAGTGACGAAGATGATTGATGAAGGAAGGGCAGTGGATGTTGTCTATATGGACTTCAGTAAAGCCTTTGACAAGGTCCTTCATGGTAGACTGGTACAAAAGGTGAAGTCACACGGGATCAGAGGTAAGCTGGCAAGATGGATACAGAACTGGCTCAGTCATAGAAGACAGAGGGTAGCAGTGGAAGGGTGCTTTTCTGAATGGAGGGCTGTGACTAGTGGTGTTCCGCAGGGATCAGTGCTGGGACCTTTGCTATTTGTAGTATATATAAATGATTTGGAGGAAAATGTAGTTGGTCTGATTAGTAAGTTTGCGGACGACACAAAGGTTGGTGGAGTTGCAGATAGTGATGAGGATTGTCAGAGGATACAGCAGGATATAGATCGGTTGGAGACTTGGGCGGAGAAATGGCAGATGGAGTTTAATCCGGACAAATGTGAGGTAATGCATTTTGGAAGGTCTAATGCAGGTGGGAAGTATACAGTAAATGGCAGAACCCTTGGGAGTATTGACAGGCAGAGAGATCTGGGCGTACAGGTCCACAGGTCACTGAAAGTGGCAACGCAGGTGGATAAGGTAGTCAAGAAGGCATACGGCGTGCTTGCCTTCATCGGTCGGGGCATAGAGTATAAAAATTGGCAAGTCATGCTGCAGCTGTACAGAACTTTAGTTAGGCCACACTTAGAATATTGCGTGCAATTCTGGTCGCCACACTACCAGAAGGACGTGGAGGCTTTGGAAAGGGTACAGAAGAGGTTTACCAGGATGTTGCCTGGTCTGGAGGGCATTAGCTATGAGGAGAGGTTGGATAAACTCGGATTGTTTTCACTGGAACGACGGAGGTGGAGGGGCGACATGATAGAGGTTTACAAAGTTATGAGCGGCATGGACAGAGTGGATAGTCAGAAGCTTTTTCTCAGTGGAAGAGTCAGTTGCTAGGGGACATAGGTTTAAGGTGAGAGTGGCAAAGTTTAGAGGGGATGTGCGAGGCAAGTTCTTTACACAGAAGGTGGTGAGTGCCTGGAACTTGCTGCCGGGGGAGATGGTGGAAGCAGGTACGATAGCGACGTTAAAGAGGCATCTTGACAAATACATGAATAGGATGGGAATAGAGGGATATGGTCTCCGGAAGTGCAGAAGGTGTTCGTTTAGACAGGCATCAAGATCGGCGCAGGCTTGGAGGGCCGAATAGCCTGTTCCTGTGCTGTACTGTTCTTTGTTCTATGGTGGAGGCCCTTCCAGCTCATTCATCCACTGAAACCTAGAGTCCCAAACCCTAGCACAGCATCTACCTGCCACATGAATGATTCCTACCACCGGACTATTCCAGGGACTCGGCACTCTCTTTGCATGATGAAATTGAGCTTCCTAGTATCCTGAGCTTGCCTTTCAGCAACATGGACCCATCTACCCTTCTCCTACAGCCATTGAGAAGATATTATTGCCAAAGAGGGAGTGCAATGAAGGCTTACTAGACTTGTTCCCAGAATGGTGGGACTGTCCTATGAAGAGAGACTGGGGAAACTGGGCCTGTGTTCTCTTGAGTTTTGAAGAATGAGAGGTGATCTCCTTGAAACTTACAAAATATTTAAAGGGGTAGACAGGGTAGATGCAGCTACGATGTTTCCCCTGGTCGGGGAGTCTAGAACCAGGGGATAAAATTTCAAAATAAGGGGGAAGCCACTTAGGACCTAGATGAGAAATTTTTTACTCAGTGCGTTGTGAATCTTTGGAATTCTCTACCCCAGAGGGCTGTGGAAGCTCAGTCATTGAGTATGTCTAAAGCAGAGATAGAGAGATTTCTAAATACAAATGACATAAGGGGATATGAGGATAGTGTGGGGGAAAAAAAGGCATTGAAGTAGAAGATCAGCCATGACCATATTGAATGGTGGAGCTCAATGGGCTGAATGGCCTACTCCTGCACCTATGTCTCTAATTTGAAATGATGTTCTGGGTTAACCAGTCCCATTCCAAGTATCTTTCTGGGCACTTAATTCAATTAACATCAGTGATATGGATTATCTGGTGATTATCACATTGCTGTCTGTGGGATCTTGCTTTGTGCAAATTGGCTGTCACATTTACTACTTTACAACAGTGACTACACTTCAAAAAATATGAAAGGCGTTTATTTTTCTTTTGGTTATTCTCTTATAGGGGAGGCGGTGGCGTACTGGTATTGTCACTGGACTAGTAACCCAGAGACCCAGGTATTGCTCTGGGGACATGGGTTCGAATCCCACCACAGCAGAAGGTGGAATTTGAATTCAATTAATAAATCTGGAATTTAAAGCTAGTCTAATGATGGCCATGAAACCATTGACGATTGTTGTAAAAACCCATCTGATTCACTAATGTCCTTTAGGAATGGAAATCTGCTGTCCTTACTTGGTCTGGCCTACATGTGACTCCAGACCCACAGCAATGTGGTTGACTCTTAAATGCCCTCTGAAATGGCCTAGCAAGCTACTCAGTTCAAGGGCAATTAGGGATGGGCAATAAATGCTGGCCTGGCCTGCAACGCCCACATCCCATGAATGAATAAAAAAAAAAATTCTCTCTCCGCAACCCCATTAGGAATATGTTTAAAATTTAGTTTTTAAACACAGACATTGGAAAATCATCTGACTCATATTGTCTTGTGGCAATCCTGCTGATTGGATGTGTGTGCTGTATTTTATACGTGCTGTATGGTGAGATTGTCTTGTAGGAACACCAGAATGGTCAATGAATAAAGACCAAACCCATCTAACCATTCTACCATCCTGGTCGCCTCATGTTACAATGATAATGGAGTTATTGACTAATCACAGCGATCAATCTCTGTCAGAGTCAACAACAGAGCCAAACATGAGGTGAGGAAAACCCCAGTGGTGAAGAGCTTTGGGAACCATAGGTCAAAGTCACCTATTCATCCCAAGCACGTTACACCACACCACACTTCATGTCTCAAATTATTCATAGACTGGGTCTCAAAATGTTGTTTGTGAGATTTCATTCAAAATTATAATTTTGATAGAGTAACTAAGGAGACACTGTTTCCGGGGGTGGGGGTTCGTAACCAGAGTGCACAGATTTAAGATAATTTGGTAAAAGAATCAGAAGGGAGATGAGGAATTTTTTTTTTTTTACACAGTGAGTTGTTGTGATCTGGAACGTGTGGCCTGAAAGGGCGGTGGAAGCATATTCAGTAGTAACTTTCAAAAGGGAATTGGATAAATACTTGAAAAGGAAAATTTTGCAGGGCCATTGGGGGAGAGCAGGGGAGTGGGACCAATTTGATAGCTCTTTCAGAGAGCTGGCACAGACACTATTAGCCAAATGGTGGCCTTCTGTGCTGTGTGATTCTATGAAAGAAATCCATCTAATTTACACTTGTGTATCTGTTAACTTGAACCAATTGTTCTCAAATCAGGACTTGAGCTGGACTCGCCAACAGAGCCTGTCAGGATGGGATGCAGAATCTCTCTGCTTACTCGGTGTGATGAATCCCTGACTCTAATGCTCTGTGTTTGCTTCTGCACTGAAGAGATTATTTTTCTCTCAGTGGATGGGTCTTTCAGTGCTATTCCAATTAGTCCCACTTCGCACTACCCCACTCTTTTCCCATAGCACTGTAATTTTCCCCCTGGTGTTAATCTAATTTCCTTTGGAAAGTTACTATTGAATCTGCTTTCGCCGCCCTTTCAGGCGATGCATTCCAGATCACAACATTCTCCCGCCTGATTCTTTTTTAACTTCTCTTCCCAATGGCATACTGGATAAATGGGTGGCCTGGTTTTGCACTGAGGCATAGAGAGCAGGGAAGTTCCATATTCTGTGTTGGGGCAGCAGTATGTTGATGCAATTAGCCTCAGTGCTTCTATGCTGGAGGTAATGGGGGGGAAAAACAGCAAGGATTACTGCTCCTGACTGATATATTACTAACTGCATGGGACAGTAGTGTAGTGGTTTTGTTACTGGACTAGTAATCCAGAGAACATATGTTAACATCACACCATGGGCTTTTTGAGAATCTGAATTCCGTTTAAAAAATCTGCTAATAAAAAGATAGTCTCTGACAGAGTGACCATGAAGCTGTCTGATTGTCATAAAAACCCAACTGTGTCACTAATGCCCTTTTAGGGAAAGAAGCCTGTTGTCCTTACCCGGTCTGGGCTTGTATGTGACACCAGACTCTCACTAATTGCTCTCTGAAGTGATCTTGCAAGCTACTTAGTTGCATCATTTGAAGAAGACTGACCACCACCTTCTCAAGGGCAACTAGGGGATGGGCAGTAAATCCTGGAGTTTGCCAGGAGCGCCCACATCCCGAGAATAAATTTAAAAAGAAAATAAATTCTGGAAATTGCAAGATAGTGAGTTTCAGGTGAGGCCTCCTCTGTTCAATAACCTGCCAGCACTCATGGGCTGGGCTCGCAGCTACCTGACTGAATAAAGTTAGTTTGTCTTGATCGGACTCCGATTAAACCTCCACGGCCCTATTGCATCAGTTGTGTGTCTTGTTGCAGGTGCTTGTTCCATCATCTGTATTGTTCTGCGGCGGCTGCTTCTGCTGCCTGAAAGGACTGAATGGGGTGGTGCTGTTACATTTTTAATGGGAGGCCAGCTGTCACTGTTACAGTAGCTGCTGACTTTTGTTCAAATGGATCTCTGTTCCCTCCACCGCTAAGCCCTGACACAGCGAGACAGATCAGGAGTAATCTTCGTGTGGGATGGATTGCTTGTTCCTTCAATATTCTAAATAATTCCATACTCTTTTTTTTTCCCCCGTCCTGCCTCATGTGTTACCTATCTGTTCCGAGCTCTCGAATTCCACCTCATCTCTAACCTGGAAGCTAGTTGCTTGACCTGGCTGTGCTGAAAAATGAAAGCAACTTATTTTCTTTGTTTTTCCACCTCTCTACCCTTCATTGTCTTTTTTTGCTTTCTCTGATGCCTGCTTGTTTTCTCTCCCTTTTGTTGACTTGCCCTGTACACCCAGCCAGCTCCTGGTTAGCACGAGCTGCATTGCATTCGATCCTATGCTAAACGCAAAAAAGCGTATTGTTTTTATTGAAAATATGTTTCATGGCCTCTCCCACTGCGCCCATTGTGCAGGCTCCTGTGGTGTCAGCAGTGGCTCAGTGGGTAGCACATGCGTCTCAGATACACAGAAGACCTTGGTTCCAGTCCAACTCCTGAGCACATAACCCAGACCGATGCTCCGAGTGCTGTCCTGAGGAGTGCCACACTGCCGGAGGTGCCATCTCTTGGGTGAGGCATTAAACTGAGTCCATCAGTGCTGCAGATGGAAGTAAAAGATTTCATGGCAGTACTTTGAAGAAGAGCAGGGGAGTTCTCCCAGTGTCCTGGTCAATATTTACCCCTGAACCAACATCATTATTTAAAAAAAAACAGATTATTCAATCATTATTGTAGTTCATGGAGCTTGCTGTGCATATACTAACTACTGCGCTTCCTACATTACAACCATGCTACACTTCAAAAGTACATCATTGGCTGTAAAGCGCTTTGGGATGTCTCGAGTCTGTGACAGGTGCTATAGAAATGCAAGTTTTTTTTTAATACTCTCTTATATGTGTACACAGGCTCATCCCCCGAAGAGGAGATGTGGATCTCGTTCGCCAATCACACATTGTCATACCAAAGAAAGAGATCAACATGTTCTCAGATATGGGGAAATGGAAACGTTGTAAGGTACTAGATTGTGTGTGGGTATATGGTGTGTGGGATTTGCTGGGCCTGGTGTGTGCATCTTGTGTGACCAGCCTTTGCAGATGGTGTTGAGTTTCAGATTATTAATTACCCTTCAAAAATAATGAAACATTCTCCCTTCTCACACAAGCTGCAGACTAGTTTCTTGCATCTGATTATAGGAGCACTTTTCCAGCAGAAAGTAGCACTCTTGACTCTGTCAGAAGGTTGTGGGTTCATTTCCACTTCAGAGACACAAATTCCAGGCTGACATTCCCAATGCGCTATTGAGGGAGTGTGGAGGTGCCATCTTTTGGATGAGACATTAAACGAGGTCCCTTTTGTCCTCTTGCGTGGATATAAATGATCCCATGGTTAC